>NW_023493659.1:972500-981332 GCF_013265735.2 Oncorhynchus mykiss
TGGGATGGTTAAGGTTAGGGTTAGGGTTAGGGTAAGGTATAGAAGAGGTTAAGTTTAGGTAGGTCTGTCAACTCAACTTAGGATCAGGCAAAGCCCTTGAGTTGCGTACCTTATGCAGGTCCGGTTCTCGGTTGGTTGCCATGTGTCCATGTCGAGTAGTATGGTCATGATGTCCGGGTCCGCTGTGTCGACGGAAGTGGAAAGCATAGTGCAACCTAGGAGTTTTACTCTCTTTCGGATCCTTCTTTTTTAGCTCCATGTTGTCTATGTATTCACTTCAGTGTTCGTCAGTCTTTGGTCCTGGATGTTTTCAATCATGTGTATGATTGGGAGTTATTCCCTTCCAGGATCCTAATTCCCAATCAACCCATGTCTAGTCGAATCCAGCTGGTCTGTATGGGTATACTCGGCGTAGGATCAGGCAAAACCATCGAGTTGCGTACCTTGTGCAGGTCCGGACCTCAGTCGGTTGCCATGTGTCCCTGTCAAGTGGTCAGTCTATAACCGCCAGTGGTTTGAGCAGACAGACACCCAGAAGGCGAGCCCTCTATACGGTTGTCATGCATCCGCCCCTGGAGTCACGTCCTGTGTTACGGTCGGTGTATGGAGGGTTTAGAAGCCGGCAAACCTTCTCTGGCTTACGTATGAAACGTCCGGCAGTAGTAGAAGTTAATTGGGTGCTTCCATCCACACCATCTCAGTTGTAGGTAATTCAGAGTTTTTGGGTAATAGTGACCAGTGGAATTACTCCCTTCCAGGATCGTAACGTTTCCAGAGGTATATCATCCCTAGACAGTGAACTGGTACGTAGTCCAGGTAAAAAAATGGTTCGGTTGTCCAGGCTAAGTGCGGCGGGGTAGGGGGTCCCCAGTAGGAATTTCCTCTGTGGGGTCCGATACCTCGCCAGACATTATCTGGGCACCCCAGGGGTTATTCGGCAGACGCGATCCTCCAGCCGCAGCGCATAACCCAAAAGCCCCTCTTTTGGGTATCCCAACCCGCTAGGACCAAACACGCGCTACTGAACCTACTGCCAATCCAGATCTAATCTGGGGTAGATAGTGGTCCAGCGCGTTACGTGAGTCTCCCGTGTGTAAGGGGGCTTGGGAGGGTTGAGCCGATAGGTCTGCCAACAGGCCCCAGAGGGGTCCCGAAGGAGTCCGGTCGCTACCATTTCCTCCGGTCTTCTTGCTTGGTGTATGGTCGGGCCTAGTTTGCTTAGGGTCTGCTCGCTGCGGGGGAGTCGACAAAGCCGTGCCCCCAGAGTAGTTGGAGAAAAAAGGTTCTCGTCCGTTGGGGGTGCTGGTGGGTATCTTCAGTGAGGTAGAGTTGGAAGGATGGTGAGATGGTGAGGGTTCTTGGTAAATAACATAAAGATATTTAGATTTCTATTTTATAGTTTCTTTGCATCAAAGGGTCCATGGTCATGGTAACCCTGAGTTCAAGAAAGCGGGGAAAAAAAAGATATACTTATATATAAATATATAGTTATATATATATATTTTTTTTTTTTTTTTTTTTTTTTTTTTTTTTTTTTAAATAAAAAGGAAAGTATTTCTTGAGAGTCCATGGGCATGGTAACTCTATGGTGCTATTTGAAGATCTGTTTTTTGTGGTCTTAATGACCCCCTATCTGTTGTATGGGATGTGGGGTGTGTAAGGTGCAGGTGCAGTGTCTGTCCAGTCGTTCCTCCGTTGTACTGAAGGCCTCAGTAATGGTCCAGTCGTGGTGGTGGTATAGGGCCTGGAGGTTCCCGGGAGTAGTAATTCGTCCCTCTGGTTTATAATGTGAGGTGGCTGCTGACCAGGGAGTCCTTGAGATTTTTGTTCCGTTTGAAGGCCAGGATGGGTGTGTGGAGAGGGAGTAGTTGTTTGTGCTGGAGTCTTTGCTGGATGATAGTAGTCATTCGGAGGCTGGGTGAGTTGTAGGTTGTAATGATGGGTAGGATCCGGTGGTTTCCTTTGTTTGGTCCCGGGTGTGGGTGTCTCCTGGTGTAGTGTTTAGTAAGGTGGGGAGGTTGTGGTCCGTAGCTGCCCAATCGTTGATGATTTTTTTTGATGCCCTTTGATTGGGGTGGAGGATTGTGCTGGTCCCCGAGTAGTGATTCGTTGGCCAGGCGTTTTCGTGGCTTGGTAATCTTCCGTTCCTGTGGCTTAGCATGCCGTTCCTCCCTGGTTTGGGTGTGGGATGGCACGGAAGGATCAGAAGCCACCTGGGCACTCGCTGCCTGTGCCTGGTCCCTTGTAGTCCTGTTTGGGCTAGGATTTCGGGGTGGTTCAGCAGGTTTTGTTTTAACCGGAAGGGACCCACCCTGGTCAGGGTATGGATAGGTCTCTGGGTACCCTGGTATGGTAGAGATGAGTGGCTTGTTGTGGGAGGTGTCCTTGTAGTTCTCTGTTGGATAGGGGAAATATTTGTCTCTGGAGTGGTGGTGTTAGATGATTCCGGGAGAGGGGAAGTGGAATCTTCCTTCAGAGGGTATCGTCCCGATGTGGGGTGTCCGTGGGTCCGTGGAGAAGGAGAGGGTCTGCTGGTGTGTGCCCTCTGTAGGGTGGTATCCCCCTCGTCCACACTGTGAGGTTGGCAGTGGGTGAGTGGTAGTTGGAATGGGCTGTAGTCTCTCGTAGGCCAATTCCCGTAGAATTTGGGGAGTGAGTCCCTGATGTCCTGTAACAAGTAGTCCCGGAGTGGTTCGCTGAGGAGTTTCTGGGCCCATGTAATCCCTAAATACCAGGCTTCCTGCCAGTCAGGGCAGGATGGAGTGTTGTAGAGTATGGTGTATTTGTGGGATAGTTCCTCCCTGTAGTGCTGTTCTAGGATCTGGTGGCTGGTTTGGATCCAAAGTGAAGATGCTGTAGCGAGAGCCGCTAGGGTGGTGTCAGATGCTCCTGATGGTGTGAAGGTAGCCGTAAGCGTTCTGGTCTGGTGGAGGTAGCCCGGAGGTAGCTGGTTGTCCGAGAGGTAAAAGCTGATCATCTCCATGTGGTGTCTGGCTCTAATCAGCTTGGAGAGTGACCGTGCTGTAGAGTAGGCGTTGGGGGGGATAGGTGGGGCCCCAGTGGTGTGGTGTTCCTCCGCTTTGTTGTTGGTTGGTGAGACCAGGTTGACCTGGTGGTTAGGGGTGGTGTCCCTAGGGGTTTTCTCATCTGCTGGGCTACCTGTCCCCTTAGGAGTAGTGCTGCGTGTAGGAGGTCCGGTCCTGTGGAGCCATGTGGTTGAAGGTGTGGGTTGGGGTGGGGTAGATGAGCCCCTTTTGGTCTGCTGGTTGGGTCCGGGACGTAGAGTGCCAGCTTGTTAGTCTTGGGGGTGCTGTGGGGTGGTGGTGTTCCGTAGGAGGGGGGAGTAGGAGTTCCAGAAGGGGGGGTGGGGTTCTGGGTGGAAGGTCTGAGGTGGATCTTCTGGAGGTCCTGGAGTGGGGTGGTATGAGGTAGGATGTAGAGTGGGGTGGTCTGGTGGGGATGGCATCAGGAGATGTGTCTTTGTGCCCCTGATGTAATGGTGTAGGGGTGTAGTCCTCCGGTGGTTTTGGTCCTATGGAGACCGTGGAGGGGTGCTGTCTGGTGGGAGAGAAGGTCCATTGGTGTGGGATGTTTCCCCCGCTGTGTAGAAGCTTTGGAGAAATGTTCATTATGTGGCGTTTCCATAATGAGCCCAGGCTGCCGGTCGGAGCTGTTTTCGTCCGGTCCCTTGGTGCGTATCTTGCGGATTTGTTCCGAGAGTCCGTATAGATCATTGAGACCCGTCGCGATTGTGGGGCTAGTCTAGATGTAGAGTGGGGGGTCTGAATAGTCCTCGCAGTCCCCAGAGTCTGCGTTGTCCCGTAGATCAGCCATGTGTGGTGTGTACCTATGTGAAAACTAAAAGTAAGGAAAGAGAAAAGTACAAAGAAAATTGAGTAGCCAAAAAGAGTTACCCCCGAAGTCTGTGTGGGACCTGTCCTCTTTACAGCTACACAACAGATCTAGGGGAAACCCAGCCACGACGCGTTTCTGCCTTGCTCGGCTTCATCAGGTGGCAGAGAGGAAAAAAAGTGCAAAAAGGAGCACTGGGTCGTAATGCGGTAAAAAAGCCGTATTATGGACCGGACAAAATAGGGTGTGTGTGGGTGTATGTGAGTGGTAGAGTCTCGGTGGTCTGGAAGGTCTATGAAGGTCTGTGGGAGTATCAGCTGGTGTTTGGGTCCTGATGAGGTATCTTTTTTTGGGGGGGAGGGCGAGTCGTAGGAGTCCGGTCGTTCAGGTGAGATGCTTGTGGGGAGTGTAGAATATCAGCTGGTGTCTGGGTCCCAGTGAGGTGTCCCTTTAGGGGTTGGTATATAGTTGGGGTCCGGTAGATCCTTGAGGGGAGAGGTGGTCTGGGTAGAGTGCAGGCTTGGGTCTTTATCCAGTAGATCTGTGGGGGAGAGGTTCGTCTTGGTAGAGTCCGGGCTGGGGTCTGTATCCAGTAGGTCAGTGGAGGAGAGGAGGAGAGGAGGTCTTCTGCAGGTTTCCAGCTTGAGTCTTGTATCCAGTAGAAGGCTCTTTGGGGATCCGTGGACCCTAATGATGCTGAGACTGAGGGGTGCTCCTCTTTTTAAGTGAAAAACTGGGGGTGTGGTTTAGGCCAGGGTCCAATCATGAGATGGCACAAGGTGTGCATGCGGTGTGCACGTGAAGGCCTGTTGGAGTTTGGTCCAATGAGATCTTCCCTTTGTTTGAGTGAGGCGTCTGTTCGTCTGTAAGGTGTAGGGGAGCCTTTGTCATAGAAACCAATGCGAAGGATGGAACTTTGCTTTTGGGGTGCTGTATAGGACGTGGGGGTCCCAGAGGTGTGAGGTTGATTTTAGGTAAGACTAGAAGTCTTAAGGGTCAGGATGAGCAAAACGTGGAGTTTCTGTGATGAGTAGAAGTATATTAGATCCTCCTCTGAGAAAGTAGTGTTTGACCTCTGTGTCTCCATTGACTTGTGTGTAAGCTTCGGGAGCGGTCTGCTCTTGTTGAGGGTTTGGGCCTAGAAGGAACCCAAGAAGAGGTTCTGTAGTTTCAGGAGGAGTTGAGGGTAGGGTGGACATCTGTGGGATTCGGATGAGACTATAGTGGAGTTTCTAGGTGACTCATAGGTCTGTCTGTAGGCTTTCAAAAGTGGTGGACATCTTTTTCCGTCTTTTTGGAGTTTGCGTTAGAGTGCGGAAGGAGCGATGTAGAGTTGAAGTAAAGTTCGTGAACTCTGGTCATTTCCAGGTGTGTGGGGAACTTATAACCTTGTTTCTTTGTTGAGGGGTAGTGGTAGGTAGTATTTCTGGGGGGTAGTTTCAGTTTGGCCAGCTGGGAAGTGTTGCTAAACTTGTCCTCTTTAGTTGGTGCTTTTTAGCGGAGTATAGCTTCCATCGCGTTTTCGTCCATTTGGGATCCTGGGTATATAGTAGATTTGGCCGTGTTGTCCAGTTAACGTCCACTTGGGGAATGGGAGGTACGGGTCCAGAAAAACTGTCCAGAAAAACTTTTTTGGCTGTTTCCAGTGATGTTTGTCCTCCGAAGATGATGGGACCACTCCAGTAGGGGAGAGACTTACCTGGGGGGAGGGGGGAATACTTACCTGGGGGAGGGTCTGGTGTAGGATGTTGGTATTATCCTGGGTTTTTGGTATGTGGGTGTATGGTGCAGGGGTGTGAGTGTGGTGGGCCTATATTGTAATTTGTATCATTTTGCTCCTAAGTTGGAAATACGGTCGTCAGGATGGGTAAAAAAATCCTCTTTAGTAGAAAAAAGGTAAAATCTTTGGGTAGGGGTCTTCTTTTGTTGAAGGGGGGGGGGATTCTTCTTGTTGAAAAAAAGGGGGGGGGGGGGGGTCTTTGAGAGAAATCCTCTTTAGTAGAAAAAGGTAGAATCTTTGAGTAGGAGTCTTCTTTTGTTGAAGGGGGGGGGAAAATTCTTCTTGTTGAGAAAAAAAGGGGCGGGGGGTGTAGTGTTCATCAATAAAAAATGCTTTTGGGTTGTAAAAAATGGTGGTGTGCATCCAGGGGTCAGGAGTAGAGTAGGGTTATTTTAGTTGGTATATAATCTAATGATAATTTTGAACCTGTTCACCATCAAACCAATCCAGAGGGTACAAGGGTGGAGGAAAAAAAACCCTTGTAAAAGGCCGGATTAGGGAGGATCCCAGTCAGTGTAAGGGATAAAATTTCCTTGGCTTGCTGCGTCCATACCCTACATCCGGCAACGCAGCGGTGACTCGCCAAGTGTTTGGTTTCTAGTTTTGAGTCGGTTGATCCACTTCCATCTCTGACACGTGGAAACCGGAGGGGGGAAGGGAGGGGTTGCACTCCACATCATATACGCGCGGGTCGGAGGGTACGGGCGCGGCCGGCCAAAGTCGTAGGCCCCATGGTAGCCCACTTGTAGATTAACCCGTTGGTTGGGTTAAAGGACTGTCTGTCTGTAGGGTTAGGGTTAGGTAAGGTTTTAGAATGGTTAAGGTTAGGGTTTGGGGTTAGGGTAAGATATGGTTTTTTTGAAAGAAGGGTTAAGGTTAGGGTTAAGTTTAGGTATGGGTTTTGGGATGGTTAAGGTTAGGGTTAGGGTTAGGGTAAGGTATAGAAGAGGTTAAGTTTAGGTAGGTCTGTCAACTCAACTTAGGATCAGGCAAAGCCCTTGAGTTGCGTACCTTATGCAGGTCCGGTTCTCGGTTGGTTGCCATGTGTCCATGTCGAGTAGTATGGTCATGATGTCCGGGTCCGCTGTGTCGACGGAAGTGGAAAGCATAGTGCAACCTAGGAGTTTTACTCTCTTTCGGATCCTTCTTTTTTAGCTCCATGTTGTCTATGTATTCACTTCAGTGTTCGTCAGTCTTTGGTCCTGGATGTTTTCAATCATGTGTATGATTGGGAGTTATTCCCTTCCAGGATCCTAATTCCCAATCAACCCATGTCTAGTCGAATCCAGCTGGTCTGTATGGGTATACTCGGCGTAGGATCAGGCAAAACCATCGAGTTGCGTACCTTGTGCAGGTCCGGACCTCAGTCGGTTGCCATGTGTCCCTGTCAAGTGGTCAGTCTATAACCGCCAGTGGTTTGAGCAGACAGACACCCAGAAGGCGAGCCCTCTATACGGTTGTCATGCATCCGCCCCTGGAGTCACGTCCTGTGTTACGGTCGGTGTATGGAGGGTTTAGAAGCCGGCAAACCTTCTCTGGCTTACGTATGAAACGTCCGGCAGTAGTAGAAGTTAATTGGGTGCTTCCATCCACACCATCTCAGTTGTAGGTAATTCAGAGTTTTTGGGTAATAGTGACCAGTGGAATTACTCCCTTCCAGGATCGTAACGTTTCCAGAGGTATATCATCCCTAGACAGTGAACTGGTACGTAGTCCAGGTAAAAAAATGGTTCGGTTGTCCAGGCTAAGTGCGGCGGGGTAGGGGGTCCCCAGTAGGAATTTCCTCTGTGGGGTCCGATACCTCGCCAGACATTATCTGGGCACCCCAGGGGTTATTCGGCAGACGCGATCCTCCAGCCGCAGCGCATAACCCAAAAGCCCCTCTTTTGGGTATCCCAACCCGCTAGGACCAAACACGCGCTACTGAACCTACTGCCAATCCAGATCTAATCTGGGGTAGATAGTGGTCCAGCGCGTTACGTGAGTCTCCCGTGTGTAAGGGGGCTTGGGAGGGTTGAGCCGATAGGTCTGCCAACAGGCCCCAGAGGGGTCCCGAAGGAGTCCGGTCGCTACCATTTCCTCCGGTCTTCTTGCTTGGTGTATGGTCGGGCCTAGTTTGCTTAGGGTCTGCTCGCTGCGGGGGAGTCGACAAAGCCGTGCCCCCAGAGTAGTTGGAGAAAAAAGGTTCTCGTCCGTTGGGGGTGCTGGTGGGTATCTTCAGTGAGGTAGAGTTGGAAGGATGGTGAGATGGTGAGGGTTCTTGGTAAATAACATAAAGATATTTAGATTTCTATTTTATAGTTTCTTTGCATCAAAGGGTCCATGGTCATGGTAACCCTGAGTTCAAGAAAGCGGGGAAAAAAAAGATATACTTATATATAAATATATAGTTATATATATATATTTTTTTTTTTTTTTTTTTTTTTTTTTTTTTTTTTAAATAAAAAGGAAAGTATTTCTTGAGAGTCCATGGGCATGGTAACTCTATGGTGCTATTTGAAGATCTGTTTTTTGTGGTCTTAATGACCCCCTATCTGTTGTATGGGATGTGGGGTGTGTAAGGTGCAGGTGCAGTGTCTGTCCAGTCGTTCCTCCGTTGTACTGAAGGCCTCAGTAATGGTCCAGTCGTGGTGGTGGTATAGGGCCTGGAGGTTCCCGGGAGTAGTAATTCGTCCCTCTGGTTTATAATGTGAGGTGGCTGCTGACCAGGGAGTCCTTGAGATTTTTGTTCCGTTTGAAGGCCAGGATGGGTGTGTGGAGAGGGAGTAGTTGTTTGTGCTGGAGTCTTTGCTGGATGATAGTAGTCATTCGGAGGCTGGGTGAGTTGTAGGTTGTAATGATGGGTAGGATCCGGTGGTTTCCTTTGTTTGGTCCCGGGTGTGGGTGTCTCCTGGTGTAGTGTTTAGTAAGGTGGGGAGGTTGTGGTCCGTAGCTGCCCAATCGTTGATGATTTTTTTTGATGCCCTTTGATTGGGGTGGAGGATTGTGCTGGTCCCCGAGTAGTGATTCGTTGGCCAGGCGTTTTCGTGGCTTGGTAATCTTCCGTTCCTGTGGCTTAGCATGCCGTTCCTCCCTGGTTTGGGTGTGGGATGGCACGGAAGGATCAGAAGCCACCTGGGCACTCGCTGCCTGTGCCTGGTCCCTTGTAGTCCTGTTTGGGCTAGGATTTCGGGGTGGTTCAGCAGGTTTTGTTTTAAACG
>NW_023493659.1:981832-996832 GCF_013265735.2 Oncorhynchus mykiss
ACACCCACACACACCCTATTTTTTCCGGTCCATAATACGGCTTTTTTACCGCATTACGACCCAGTGCTCCTTTTTGCACTTTTTTTCCTCTCTGCCACCTGATGAAGCCGAGCAAGGCAGAAACGCGTCGTGGCTGGGTTTCCCCTAGATCTGTTGTGTAGCTGTAAAGAGGACAGGTCCCACACAGACTTCGGGGGTAACTCTTTTTGGCTACTCAATTTTCTTTGTACTTTTCTCTTTCCTTACTTTTAGTTTTCACATAGGTACACACCACACATGGCTGATCTACGGGACAACGCAGACTCTGGGACTGCGAGGACTATTCAGACCCCCCACTCTACATCTAGACTAGCCCCACAATCGCGACGGGTCTTAATGATCTATACGGACTCTCGGAACAAATCCGCTAGATACGCACCAAGGGACCGGACGAAAAACAGCTCCGACCGGCAGCCTGGGCTCATTATGGAAACGCCACATAATGAACATTTCTCCAAAGCTTCTACACAGCGGGGGAAACATCCCACACCAATGGACCTTCTCTCCCACCAGACAGCACCCCTCCACGGTCTCCATAGGACCAAAACCACCGGAGGACTACACCCCTACACCATTACATCAGGGGCACAAAGACACATCTCCTGATGCCATCCCCACCAGACCACCCCACTCTACATCCTACCTCATACCACCCCACTCCAGGACCTCCAGAAGATCCACCTCAGACCTTCCACCCAGAACCCCACCCCCCCTTCTGGAACTCCTACTCCCCCCTCCTACGGAACACCACCACCCCACAGCACCCCCAAGACTAACAAGCTGGCACTCTACGTCCCGGACCCAACCAGCAGACCAAAAGGGGCTCATCTACCCCACCCCAACCCACACCTTCAACCACATGGCTCCACAGGACCGGACCTCCTACACGCAGCACTACTCCTAAGGGGACAGGTAGCCCAGCAGATGAGAAAACCCCTAGGGACAACCACCCCTAACCACCAGGTTAACCTGGTCTCACCAACCAACAACAAAGCGGAGGAACACCACACCACTGGGGCCCCACCTATCCCCCCCAACGCCTACTCTACAGCACGGTCACTCTCCAAGCTGATTAAGAGCCAGACACCACATGGAGATGATCAGCTTTTACCTCTCGGACAACCAGCTACCTCCGGGCTACCTCCACCAGACCAGAACGCTTACGGCTACCTTCACACCATCAGGAGCATCTGACACCACCCTAGCGGCTCTCGCTACAGCATCTTCACTTTGGATCCAAACCAGCCACCAGATCCTAGAACAGCACTACAGGGAGGAACTATCCCACAAATACACCATACTCTACAACACTCCATCCTGCCCTGACTGGCAGGAAGCCTGGTATTTAGGGGTTACATGGGCCCAGAAACTCCTCAGCGAACCACTCCGGGACTACTTGTTACAGGACATCAGGGACTCACTCCCCAAATTCTACGGGAATTGGCCTACGAGAGACTACAGCCCATTCCAACTACCACTCACCCACTGCCAACCTCACAGTGAGGACGAGGGGGATACCACCCTACAGAGGGCACACACCAGCAGACCCTCTCCTTCTCCACGGACCCACGGATACCCCACATCGGGACGATACCCTCTGAAGGAAGATTCCACTTCCCCTCTCCCGGAATCATCTAACACCACCACTCCAGAGACAAATATTTCCCCTATCCAACAGAGAACTACAAGGACACCTCCCACAACAAGCCACTCACCTCTACCATACCAGGGTACCCAGAGACCTATCCATACCCTGACCAGGATGGGTCCCTTCCGGTTAAAACAAAACCTGCTGAACCACCCCGAAATCCTAGCCCAAACAGGACTACAAGGGACCAGGCACAGGCAGCGAGTGCCCAGGTGGCTTCTGATCCTTCCGTGCCATCCCACACCCAAACCAGGGAGGAACGGCATGCTAAGCCACAGGAACGGAAGATTACCAAGCCACGAAAACGCCTGGCCAACGAATCACTACTCGGGGACCAGCACAATCCTCCACTCCAATCAAAGGGCATCAAAAAAATCATCAACGATTGGGCAGCTACGGACCACAACCTCCCCACCTTACTAAACACTACACCAGGAGACACCCACACCCGGGACCAAACAAAGGAAACCACCGGATCCTACCCATCATTACAACCTACAACTCACCCAGCCTCCGAATGACTACTATCATCCAGCAAAGACTCCAGCACAAACAACTACTCCCTCTCCACACACCCATCCTGGCCTTCAAACGGAACAAAAATCTCAAGGACTCCCTGGTCAGCAGCCACCTCACATTATAAACCAGAGGGACGAATTACTACTCCCGGGAACCTCCAGGCCCTATACCACCACCACGACTGGACCATTACTGAGGCCTTCAGTACAACGGAGGAACGACTGGACAGACACTGCACCTGCACCTTACACACCCCACATCCCATACAACAGATAGGGGGTCATTAAGACCACAAAAAACAGACCTTCAAATAGCACCATAGAGTTACCATGCCCATGGACTCTCAAGAAATACTTTCCTTTTTAAAAAAAAAAGAAATATATAACTATATATTTATATATAAGTATATCTTTTTTTTCCCCGCTTTCTTGAACTCAGGGTTACCATGACCATGGACCCTTTGATGCAAAGAAACTATAAAATAGAAATCTAAATATCTTTATGTTATTTACCAAGAACCCTCACCATCTCACCATCCTTCCAACTCTACCTCACTGAAGATACCCACCAGCACCCCCAACGGACGAGAACCTTTTTCTCCAACTACTCTGGGGGCACGGCTTTGTCGACTCCCCCGCAGCGAGCAGACCCTAAGCAAACTAGGCCCGACCATACACCAAGCAAGAAGACCGGAGGAAATGGTAGCGACCGGACTCCTTCGGGACCCCTCTGGGGCCTGTTGGCAGACCTATCGGCTCAACCCTCCCAAGCCCCCTTACACACGGGAGACTCACGTAACGCGCTGGACCACTATCTACCCCAGATTAGATCTGGATTGGCAGTAGGTTCAGTAGCGCGTGTTTGGTCCTAGCGGGTTGGGATACCCAAAAGAGGGGCTTTTGGGTTATGCGCTGCGGCTGGAGGATCGCGTCTGCCGAATAACCCCTGGGGTGCCCAGATAATGTCTGGCGAGGTATCGGACCCCACAGAGGAAATTCCTACTGGGGACCCCCTACCCCGCCGCACTTAGCCTGGACAACCGAACCATTTTTTTACCTGGACTACGTACCAGTTCACTGTCTAGGGATGATATACCTCTGGAAACGTTACGATCCTGGAAGGGAGTAATTCCACTGGTCACTATTACCCAAAAACTCTGAATTACCTACAACTGAGATGGTGTGGATGGAAGCACCCAATTAACTTCTACTACTGCCGGACGTTTCATACGTAAGCCAGAGAAGGTTTGCCGGCTTCTAAACCCTCCATACACCGACCGTAACACAGGACGTGACTCCAGGGGCGGATGCATGACAACCGTATAGAGGGCTCGCCTTCTGGGTGTCTGTCTGCTCAAACCACTGGCGGTTATAGACTGACCACTTGACAGGGACACATGGCAACCGACTGAGGTCCGGACCTGCACAAGGTACGCAACTCGATGGTTTTGCCTGATCCTACGCCGAGTATACCCATACAGACCAGCTGGATTCGACTAGACATGGGTTGATTGGGAATTAGGATCCTGGAAGGGAATAACTCCCAATCATACACATGATTGAAAACATCCAGGACCAAAGACTGACGAACACTGAAGTGAATACATAGACAACATGGAGCTAAAAAAGAAGGATCCGAAAGAGAGTAAAACTCCTAGGTTGCACTATGCTTTCCACTTCCGTCGACACAGCGGACCCGGACATCATGACCATACTACTCGACATGGACACATGGCAACCAACCGAGAACCGGACCTGCATAAGGTACGCAACTCAAGGGCTTTGCCTGATCCTAAGTTGAGTTGACAGACCTACCTAAACTTAACCTCTTCTATACCTTACCCTAACCCTAACCCTAACCTTAACCATCCCAAAACCCATACCTAAACTTAACCCTAACCTTAACCCTTCTTTCAAAAAAACCATATCTTACCCTAACCCCAAACCCTAACCTTAACCATTCTAAAACCTTACCTAACCCTAACCCTACAGACAGACAGTCCTTTAACCCAACCAACGGGTTAATCTACAAGTGGGCTACCATGGGGCCTACGACTTTGGCCGGCCGCGCCCGTACCCTCCGACCCGCGCGTATATGATGTGGAGTGCAACCCCTCCCTTCCCCCCTCCGGTTTCCACGTGTCAGAGATGGAAGTGGATCAACCGACTCAAAACTAGAAACCAAACACTTGGCGAGTCACCGCTGCGTTGCCGGATGTAGGGTATGGACGCAGCAAGCCAAGGAAATTTTATCCCTTACACTGACTGGGATCCTCCCTAATCCGGCCTTTTACAAGGGTTTTTTTCCTCCACCCTTGTACCCTCTGGATTGGTTTGATGGTGAACAGGTTCAAAATTATCATTAGATTATATACCAACTAAAATAACCCTACTCTTCTCCTGACCCCTGGATGCACACCACCATTTTTTACAACCCAAAAGCATTTTTTATTGATGAACACTACACCCCCCGCCCCTTTTTTTCTCAACAAGAAGAATTTCCCCCCCCACCCCCCCCCCCCCCCTTCAACAAAAGAAGACTCCTACTCAAAGATTCTACCTTTTTCTACTAAAGAGGATTTCTCTCAAAGACCCCCCCCCCCCCTTTTTTTCAACAAGAATTTCCCCCCCCCCCCCACCTTCAACAAAAGAAGACCCCTACTCAAAGATTCTACCTTTTTTTACCAAAGAGGATTTTTCTCAAAGACCCCCCCCCCCCCCTTCTTTTTCAACAAGAAGAATTTTCCCCCCCCCCCCCTTCAACAAAAGAAGACTCCTACTCAAAGATTTTACCTTTTTTCTACTAAAGAGGATTTTTTTACCCATCCTGACGACCGTATTTCCAACTTAGGAGCAAAATGATACAAATTACAATATAGGCCCACCACACTCACACCCCTGCACCATACACCCACATACCAAAAACCCAGGATAATACCAACATCCTACACCAGACCCTCCCCCAGGTAAGTATTCCCCCCTCCCCCCAGGTAAGTCTCTCCCCTACTGGAGTGGTCCCATCATCTTCGGAGGACAAACATCACTGGAAACAGCCAAAAAAGTTTTTCTGGACCCGTACCTCCCATTCCCCAAGTGGACGTTAACTGGACAACACGGCCAAATCTACTATATACCCAGGATCCCAAATGGACGAAAACGCGATGGAAGCTATACTCCGCTAAAAAGCACCAACTAAAGAGGACAAGTTTAGCAACACTTCCCAGCTGGCCAAACTGAAACTACCCCCCAGAAATACTACCTACCACTACCCCTCAACAAAGAAACAAGGTTATAAGTTCCCCACACACCTGGAAATGACCAGAGTTCACGAACTTTACTTCAACTCTACATCGCTCCTTCCGCACTCTAACGCAAACTCCAAAAAGACGGAAAAAGATGTCCACCACTTTTGAAAGCTTACAGACAGACCTATGAGTCACCTAGAAACTCCACTATAGTCTCATCCGAATCCCACAGATGTCCACCCTACCCTCAACTCCTCCTGAAACTACAGAACCTCTTCTTGGGTTCCTTCTAGGCCCAAACCCTCAACAAGAGCAGACCGCTCCCGAAGCTAACACACAAGTCAATGGAGACACAGAGGTCAAACACTACTTTCTCAGAGGAGGATCTAATATACTTCTACTCATCACAGAAACTCCACGTTTTGCTCATCCTGACCCTTAAGACTTCTAGTCTTACCTAAAATCAACCTCACACCTCTGGGACCCCCACGTCCTATACAGCACCCCAAAAGCAAAGTTCCATCCTTCGCATTGGTTTCTATGACAAAGGCTCCCCTACACCTTACAGACGAACAGACGCCTCACTCAAACAAAGGGAAGATCTCATTGGACCAAACTCCAACAGGCCTTCACGTGCACACCGCATGCACACCTTGTGCCATCTCATGATTGGACCCTGGCCTAAACCACACCCCCAGTTTTTCACATAAAAAGAGGAGCACCCCTCAGTCTCAGCATCATTAGGGTCCACGGATCCCCAAAGAGCCTTCTACTGGATACAAGACTCAAGCTGGAAACCTGCAGAAGACCTCCTCTCCTCCTCTCCTCCACTGACCTACTGGATACAGACCCCAGCCCGGACTCTACCAAGACGAACCTCTCCCCCACAGATCTACTGGATAAAGACCCAAGCCTGCACTCTACCCAGACCACCTCTCCCCTCAAGGATCTACCAGACCCCAACTATATACCAACCCCTAAAGGGACACCTCACTGGGACCCAGACACCAGCTGATATTCTACACTCCCCACAAGCATCTCACCTGAACGACCGGACTCCTACGACTCGCCCTCCCCCCCCAAAAAAGATACCTCATCAGGACCCAAACACCAGCTGATACTCCCACAGACCTTCATAGACCTTCCAGACCACCGAGACTCTACCACTCACATACACCCACACACACCCTATTTTTTCCGGTCCATAATACGGCTTTTTTACCGCATTACGACCCAGTGCTCCTTTTTGCACTTTTTTTCCTCTCTGCCACCTGATGAAGCCGAGCAAGGCAGAAACGCGTCGTGGCTGGGTTTCCCCTAGATCTGTTGTGTAGCTGTAAAGAGGACAGGTCCCACACAGACTTCGGGGGTAACTCTTTTTGGCTACTCAATTTTCTTTGTACTTTTCTCTTTCCTTACTTTTAGTTTTCACATAGGTACACACCACACATGGCTGATCTACGGGACAACGCAGACTCTGGGGACTGCGAGGACTATTCAGACCCCCCACTCTACATCTAGACTAGCCCCACAATCGCGACGGGTCTTAATGATCTATACGGACTCTCGGAACAAATCCGCTAGATACGCACCAAGGGACCGGACGAAAACAGCTCCGACCGGCAGCCTGGGCTCATTATGGAAACGCCACATAATGAACATTTCTCCAAAGCTTCTACACAGCGGGGGAAACATCCCACACCAATGGACCTTCTCTCCCACCAGACAGCACCCCTCCACGGTCTCCATAGGACCAAAACCACCGGAGGACTACACCCCTACACCATTACATCAGGGGCACAAAGACACATCTCCTGATGCCATCCCCACCAGACCACCCCACTCTACATCCTACCTCATACCACCCCACTCCAGGACCTCCAGAAGATCCACCTCAGACCTTCCACCCAGAACCCCACCCCCCCTTCTGGAACTCCTACTCCCCCCTCCTACGGAACACCACCACCCCACAGCACCCCCAAGACTAACAAGCTGGCACTCTACGTCCCGGACCCAACCAGCAGACCAAAAGGGGCTCATCTACCCCACCCCAACCCACACCTTCAACCACATGGCTCCACAGGACCGGACCTCCTACACGCAGCACTACTCCTAAGGGGACAGGTAGCCCAGCAGATGAGAAAACCCCTAGGGACACCACCCCTAACCACCAGGTTAACCTGGTCTCACCAACCAACAACAAAGCGGAGGAACACCACACCACTGGGGCCCCACCTATCCCCCCCAACGCCTACTCTACAGCACGGTCACTCTCCAAGCTGATTAAGAGCCAGACACCACATGGAGATGATCAGCTTTTACCTCTCGGACAACCAGCTACCTCCGGGCTACCTCCACCAGACCAGAACGCTTACGGCTACCTTCACACCATCAGGAGCATCTGACACCACCCTAGCGGCTCTCGCTACAGCATCTTCACTTTGGATCCAAACCAGCCACCAGATCCTAGAACAGCACTACAGGGAGGAACTATCCCACAAATACACCATACTCTACAACACTCCATCCTGCCCTGACTGGCAGGAAGCCTGGTATTTAGGGGTTACATGGGCCCAGAAACTCCTCAGCGAACCACTCCGGGACTACTTGTTACAGGACATCAGGGACTCACTCCCCAAATTCTACGGGAATTGGCCTACGAGAGACTACAGCCCATTCCAACTACCACTCACCCACTGCCAACCTCACAGTGAGGACGAGGGGGATACCACCCTACAGAGGGCACACACCAGCAGACCCTCTCCTTCTCCACGGACCCACGGATACCCCACATCGGGACGATACCCTCTGAAGGAAGATTCCACTTCCCCTCTCCCGGAATCATCTAACACCACCACTCCAGAGACAAATATTTCCCCTATCCAACAGAGAACTACAAGGACACCTCCCACAACAAGCCACTCACCTCTACCATACCAGGGTACCCAGAGACCTATCCATACCCTGACCAGGATGGGTCCCTTCCGGTTAAAACAAAACCTGCTGAACCACCCCGAAATCCTAGCCCAAACAGGACTACAAGGGACCAGGCACAGGCAGCGAGTGCCCAGGTGGCTTCTGATCCTTCCGTGCCATCCCACACCCAAACCAGGGAGGAACGGCATGCTAAGCCACAGGAACGGAAGATTACCAAGCCACGAAAACGCCTGGCCAACGAATCACTACTCGGGGACCAGCACAATCCTCCACTCCAATCAAAGGGCATCAAAAAAATCATCAACGATTGGGCAGCTACGGACCACAACCTCCCCACCTTACTAAACACTACACCAGGAGACACCCACACCCGGGACCAAACAAAGGAAACCACCGGATCCTACCCATCATTACAACCTACAACTCACCCAGCCTCCGAATGACTACTATCATCCAGCAAAGACTCCAGCACAAACAACTACTCCCTCTCCACACACCCATCCTGGCCTTCAAACGGAACAAAAATCTCAAGGACTCCCTGGTCAGCAGCCACCTCACATTATAAACCAGAGGGACGAATTACTACTCCCGGGAACCTCCAGGCCCTATACCACCACCACGACTGGACCATTACTGAGGCCTTCAGTACAACGGAGGAACGACTGGACAGACACTGCACCTGCACCTTACACACCCCACATCCCATACAACAGATAGGGGGTCATTAAGACCACAAAAAACAGACCTTCAAATAGCACCATAGAGTTACCATGCCCATGGACTCTCAAGAAATACTTTCCTTTTTAAAAAAAAAAGAAATATATAACTATATATTTATATATAAGTATATCTTTTTTTTCCCCGCTTTCTTGAACTCAGGGTTACCATGACCATGGACCCTTTGATGCAAAGAAACTATAAAATAGAAATCTAAATATCTTTATGTTATTTACCAAGAACCCTCACCATCTCACCATCCTTCCAACTCTACCTCACTGAAGATACCCACCAGCACCCCCAACGGACGAGAACCTTTTTTCTCCAACTACTCTGGGGGCACGGCTTTGTCGACTCCCCCGCAGCGAGCAGACCCTAAGCAAACTAGGCCCGACCATACACCAAGCAAGAAGACCGGAGGAAATGGTAGCGACCGGACTCCTTCGGGACCCCTCTGGGGCCTGTTGGCAGACCTATCGGCTCAACCCTCCCAAGCCCCCTTACACACGGGAGACTCACGTAACGCGCTGGACCACTATCTACCCCAGATTAGATCTGGATTGGCAGTAGGTTCAGTAGCGCGTGTTTGGTCCTAGCGGGTTGGGATACCCAAAAGAGGGGCTTTTGGGTTATGCGCTGCGGCTGGAGGATCGCGTCTGCCGAATAACCCCTGGGGTGCCCAGATAATGTCTGGCGAGGTATCGGACCCCACAGAGGAAATTCCTACTGGGGACCCCCTACCCCGCCGCACTTAGCCTGGACAACCGAACCATTTTTTTACCTGGACTACGTACCAGTTCACTGTCTAGGGATGATATACCTCTGGAAACGTTACGATCCTGGAAGGGAGTAATTCCACTGGTCACTATTACCCAAAAACTCTGAATTACCTACAACTGAGATGGTGTGGATGGAAGCACCCAATTAACTTCTACTACTGCCGGACGTTTCATACGTAAGCCAGAGAAGGTTTGCCGGCTTCTAAACCCTCCATACACCGACCGTAACACAGGACGTGACTCCAGGGGCGGATGCATGACAACCGTATAGAGGGCTCGCCTTCTGGGTGTCTGTCTGCTCAAACCACTGGCGGTTATAGACTGACCACTTGACAGGGACACATGGCAACCGACTGAGGTCCGGACCTGCACAAGGTACGCAACTCGATGGTTTTGCCTGATCCTACGCCGAGTATACCCATACAGACCAGCTGGATTCGACTAGACATGGGTTGATTGGGAATTAGGATCCTGGAAGGGAATAACTCCCAATCATACACATGATTGAAAACATCCAGGACCAAAGACTGACGAACACTGAAGTGAATACATAGACAACATGGAGCTAAAAAAGAAGGATCCGAAAGAGAGTAAAACTCCTAGGTTGCACTATGCTTTCCACTTCCGTCGACACAGCGGACCCGGACATCATGACCATACTACTCGACATGGACACATGGCAACCAACCGAGAACCGGACCTGCATAAGGTACGCAACTCAAGGGCTTTGCCTGATCCTAAGTTGAGTTGACAGACCTACCTAAACTTAACCTCTTCTATACCTTACCCTAACCCTAACCCTAACCTTAACCATCCCAAAACCCATACCTAAACTTAACCCTAACCTTAACCCTTCTTTCAAAAAAACCATATCTTACCCTAACCCCAAACCCTAACCTTAACCATTCTAAAACCTTACCTAACCCTAACCCTACAGACAGACAGTCCTTTAACCCAACCAACGGGTTAATCTACAAGTGGGCTACCATGGGGCCTACGACTTTGGCCGGCCGCGCCCGTACCCTCCGACCCGCGCGTATATGATGTGGAGTGCAACCCCTCCCTTCCCCCCTCCGGTTTCCACGTGTCAGAGATGGAAGTGGATCAACCGACTCAAAACTAGAAACCAAACACTTGGCGAGTCACTGCTGCGTTGCCGGATGTAGGGTATGGACGCAGCAAGCCAAGGAAATTTTATCCCTTACACTGACTGGGATCCTCCCTAATCCGGCCTTTTACAAGGGTTTTTTTTCCTCCACCCTTGTACCCTCTGGATTGGTTTGATGGTGAACAGGTTCAAAATTATCATTAGATTATATACCAACTAAAATAACCCTACTCTTCTCCTGACCCCTGGATGCACACCACCATTTTTTACAACCCAAAAGCATTTTTTATTGATGAACACTACACCCCCCGCCCCTTTTTTTCTCAACAAGAAGAATTTCCCCCCCCACCCCCCCCCCCCCCCCTTCAACAAAAGAAGACTCCTACTCAAAGATTCTACCTTTTTCTACTAAAGAGGATTTCTCTCAAAGACCCCCCCCCCCCCTTTTTTTCAACAAGAATTTCCCCCCCCCCCCCACCTTCAACAAAAGAAGACCCCTACTCAAAGATTCTACCTTTTTTTACCAAAGAGGATTTTTCTCAAAGACCCCCCCCCCCCCCCTTCTTTTTCAACAAGAAGAATTTTCCCCCCCCCCCCCCTTCAACAAAAGAAGACTCCTACTCAAAGATTTTACCTTTTTTCTACTAAAGAGGATTTTTTTACCCATCCTGACGACCGTATTTCCAACTTAGGAGCAAAATGATACAAATTACAATATAGGCCCACCACACTCACACCCCTGCACCATACACCCACATACCAAAAACCCAGGATAATACCAACATCCTACACCAGACCCTCCCCCAGGTAAGTATTCCCCCCTCCCCCCAGGTAAGTCTCTCCCCTACTGGAGTGGTCCCATCATCTTCGGAGGACAAACATCACTGGAAACAGCCAAAAAAGTTTTTCTGGACCCGTACCTCCCATTCCCCAAGTGGACGTTAACTGGACAACACGGCCAAATCTACTATATACCCAGGATCCCAAATGGACGAAAACGCGATGGAAGCTATACTCCGCTAAAAAGCACCAACTAAAGAGGACAAGTTTAGCAACACTTCCCAGCTGGCCAAACTGAAACTACCCCCCAGAAATACTACCTACCACTACCCCTCAACAAAGAAACAAGGTTATAAGTTCCCCACACACCTGGAAATGACCAGAGTTCACGAACTTTACTTCAACTCTACATCGCTCCTTCCGCACTCTAACGCAAACTCCAAAAAGACGGAAAAAGATGTCCACCACTTTTGAAAGCTTACAGACAGACCTATGAGTCACCTAGAAACTCCACTATAGTCTCATCCGAATCCCACAGATGTCCACCCTACCCTCAACTCCTCCTGAAACTACAGAACCTCCTCTTGGGTTCCTTCTAGGCCCAAACCCTCAACAAGAGCAGACCGCTCCCGAAGCTAACACACAAGTCAATGGAGACACAGAGGTCAAACACTACTTTCTCAGAGGAGGATCTAATATACTTCTACTCATCACAGAAACTCCACGTTTTGCTCATCCTGACCCTTAAGACTTCTAGTCTTACCTAAAATCAACCTCACACCTCTGGGACCCCCACGTCCTATACAGCACCCCAAAAGCAAAGTTCCATCCTTCGCATTGGTTTCTATGACAAAGGCTCCCCTACACCTTACAGACGAACAGACGCCTCACTCAAACAAAGGGAAGATCTCATTGGACCAAACTCCAACAGGCCTTCACGTGCACACCGCATGCACACCTTGTGCCATCTCATGATTGGACCCTGGCCTAAACCACACCCCCAGTTTTTCACATAAAAAGAGGAGCACCCCTCAGTCTCAGCATCATTAGGGTCCACGGATCCCCAAAGAGCCTTCTACTGGATACAAGACTCAAGCTGGAAACCTGCAGAAGACCTCCTCTCCTCCTCTCCTCCACTGACCTACTGGATACAGACCCCAGCCCGGACTCTACCAAGACGAACCTCTCCCCCACAGATCTACTGGATAAAGACCCAAGCCTGCACTCTACCCAGACCACCTCTCCCCTCAAGGATCTACCAGACCCCAACTATATACCAACCCCTAAAGGGACACCTCACTGGGACCCAGACACCAGCTGATATTCTACACTCCCCACAAGCATCTCACCTGAACGACCGGACTCCTACGACTCGCCCTCCCCCCCCAAAAAAGATACCTCATCAGGACCCAAACACCAGCTGATACTCCCACAGACCTTCATAGACCTTCCAGACCACCGAGACTCTACCACTCACATACACCCACACACACCCTATTTTTTCCGGTCCATAATACGGCTTTTTTACCGCATTACGACCCAGTGCTCCTTTTTGCACTTTTTTTCCTCTCTGCCACCTGATGAAGCCGAGCAAGGCAGAAACGCGTCGTGGCTGGGTTTCCCCTAGATCTGTTGTGTAGCTGTAAAGAGGACAGGTCCCACACAGACTTCGGGGGTAACTCTTTTTGGCTACTCAATTTTCTTTGTACTTTTCTCTTTCCTTACTTTTAGTTTTCACATAGGTACACACCACACATGGCTGATCTACGGGACAACGCAGACTCTGGGGACTGCGAGGACTATTCAGACCCCCCACTCTACATCTAGACTAGCCCCACAATCGCGACGGGTCTTAATGATCTATACGGACTCTCGGAACAAATCCGCTAGATACGCACCAAGGGACCGGACGAAAACAGCTCCGACCGGCAGCCTGGGCTCATTATGGAAACGCCACATAATGAACATTTCTCCAAAGCTTCTACACAGCGGGGGAAACATCCCACACCAATGGACCTTCTCTCCCACCAGACAGCACCCCTCCACGGTCTCCATAGGACCAAAACCACCGGAGGACTACACCCCTACACCATTACATCAGGGGCACAAAGACACATCTCCTGATGCCATCCCCACCAGACCACCCCACTCTACATCCTACCTCATACCACCCCACTCCAGGACCTCCAGAAGATCCACCTCAGACCTTCCACCCAGAACCCCACCCCCCCTTCTGGAACTCCTACTCCCCCCTCCTACGGAACACCACCACCCCACAGCACCCCCAAGACTAACAAGCTGGCACTCTACGTCCCGGACCCAACCAGCAGACCAAAAGGGGCTCATCTACCCCACCCCAACCCACACCTTCAACCACATGGCTCCACAGGACCGGACCTCCTACACGCAGCACTACTCCTAAGGGGACAGGTAGCCCAGCAGATGAGAAAACCCCTAGGGACACCACCCCTAACCACCAGGTTAACCTGGTCTCACCAACCAACAACAAAGCGGAGGAACACCACACCACTGGGGCCCCACCTATCCCCCCCAACGCCTACTCTACAGCACGGTCACTCTCCAAGCTGATTAAGAGCCAGACACCACATGGAGATGATCAGCTTTTACCTCTCGGACAACCAGCTACCTCCGGGCTACCTCCACCAGACCAGAACGCTTACGGCTACCTTCACACCATCAGGAGCATCTGACACCACCCTAGCGGCTCTCGCTACAGCATCTTCACTTTGGATCCAAACCAGCCACCAGATCCTAGAACAGCACTACAGGGAGGAACTATCCCACAAATACACCATACTCTACAACACTCCATCCTGCCCTGACTGGCAGGAAGCCTGGTATTTAGGGGTTACATGGGCCCAGAAACTCCTCAGCGAACCACTCCGGGACAACTTGTTACAGGACATCAGGGACTCACTCCCCAAATTCTACGGGAATTGGCCTACGAGAGACTACAGCCCATTCCAACTACCACTCACCCACTGCCAACCTCACAGTGAGGACGAGGGGGATACCACCCTACAGAGGGCACACACCAGCAGACCCTCTCCTTCTCCACGGACCCACGGATACCCCACATCGGGACGATACCCTCTGAAGGAAGATTCCACTTCCCCTCTCCCGGAATCATCTAACACCACCACTCCAGAGACAAATATTTCCCCTATCCAACAGAGAACTACAAGGACACCTCCCACAACAAGCCACT
>NW_023493659.1:1004332-1014332 GCF_013265735.2 Oncorhynchus mykiss
TTGTATAAAACATTTTAATAGGAAATCGTGTTTCAAGTTTTGGGAAAAAAGTGAATGTCACAGGATGCATAGGTTCCTGTTCATGCGATTTTTTTTTTACATTATGTAATTGTTGCCCATCACGAGAGAGGGTATGAGACGAAATTTGGGACCTCTAGCCCTTCGGGAAGTATTTTTAATCATTTTTTGAAAATTACAGAAATTGGTCGAAAAAATGACAGAGTCCCACTTTTCACAGCCGTGCACCTGGTGATTGAAAACGTGCAACTGGTGATTGAAAACGTGCACCTGGTCACCCAAAACACGGTTCTCTATGCGGTTAGCGGTGTTACAGATATACATGTCCGATAATGATGCACCCTACTACGGACCTTTAGCAATGGGGGCCGGCCTGAATTATTTATGGAAGGTATGATTACTTTTTTCTCTCTCCGTGCAACTGGTGATTGAAAACGTGCACCTGGTCACCCAAAACACGGTTCTCTATGCGGTTAGCGGTGTTACAGATATACATGTCCGATAATGATGCACCCTACTACGGACCTTTAGCAATGGGGGCCGGCCTGAATTATTTATGGAAGGTATGATTACTTTTTTCTCTCTCCGTGCAACTGGTGATTGAAAACGTGCACCTGGTCACCCAAAACACGGTTCTCTATGCGGTTAGCGGTGTTCCATATATTCATGTCCGATAATGATGCACCCTACTACGGACCTTTAGCAATGGGGGCCGGCCTGAATTATTTATGGAAGGTATGATTACTTTTTTCTCTCTCCGTGCAACTGGTGATTGAAAACGTGCACCTGGTCACCCAAAACACGGTTCTCTATGCGGTTAGCGGTGTTCCATCTATTCATGTCCGCTTATGGCGCACCCTACTACGGACCTTTAGCAATGGGGGCCGGCCCGAATTATTTATGGAAGGTCTGATGATGATTTTTTTTTTTTTCCACCATCTCTTTCTCTCTCTGCCGGGGCCGGCCAAGAGTGCTTTATGGACGGTTTAAGACATGACTATGGATGCAAATGCTCATTTTCCTCCGTGCACCTGGTGATTGAAAACGTGCATCTGGTAACCCAAAAATTATAAAAGGGTTTTAAATACTTTTACCCGTCATTCTATTGATATAGCCCGCTAGGGGAGTGCCCCACTACGGCCCTCTCTCTGTCAGGGCCGTCCTTGGGTGCTTTTTAGACACTTTAAGAAATCACGATGGATGCAGATTGCTATTAATCCTCCGTGCAACTGGTGATTGAAAACGTGCATCTGGTAACCCAAAATTTCAAATATGGTTCAAAATGAATTTAAAGGCACCCCTCTCATTGTTGCCCGCTATGGGAGCACCCCACTAAGGCCCTGTCTCGGTCGGGGCCGTCCTGAGTGCTTTATAGACACTTTAAGAAATCGCGATGGATGCAGATTGCTATTAATCCTCCGTGCAACTGGTGATTGAAAATGTGCAACTGGTGATTGAAAACGTGCACCTGGTCACCCAAAACACGGTTCTCTATGCGGTTAGCGGTGTTCCATCTATTCATGTCCGCTTATGGCGCACCCTACTACGGACCTTTAGCAATGGGGGCCGGCCCGAATTATTTATGGAAGGTCTGATGATGATTTTTTTTTTTTTTCCACCATCTCTTTCTCTCTCTGCCGGGGCCGGCCAAGAGTGCTTTATGGACGGTTTAAGACATGACTATGGATGCAAATGCTCATTTTCCTCCGTGCACCTGGTGATTGAAAACGTGCATCTGGTAACCCAAAAATTATAAAAGGGTTTTAAATACTTTTACCCGTCATTCTATTGATATAGCCCGCTAGGGGAGTGCCCCACTACGGCCCTCTCTCTGTCAGGGCCGTCCTTGGGTGCTTTTTAGACACTTTAAGAAATCACGATGGATGCAGATTGCTATTAATCCTCCGTGCAACTGGTGATTGAAAACGTGCATCTGGTAACCCAAAAATTATAAAACTGTTTTAAATCATTTTACCGGTCATTCTATTGATATAGCCCGCTAGGGGAGTGCCCCACTACGGCCCTGTCTCGGTCGGGGCCGTCCTTGGGTGCTTTATGGACACTTTAAGAAATTGCGATGGATGCAGATTGCTATTAATCCTCCGTGCAACTGGTGATTGAAAACGTGCATCTGGTAACCCAAAAATTATAAAACTGTTTTAAATCATTTTACCGGTCATTCTATTGATATAGCCCGCTAGGGGAGTGCCCCACTACGGCCCTGTCTCGGTCGGGGCCGTCCTTGGGTGCTTTTTAGACACTTTAAGAAATTGCGATGGATGCAGATTGCTATTAATCCTCCGTGCAACTGGTGATTGAAAACGTGCATCTGGTAACCCAAAAATTATAAAACTGTTTTAAATCATTTTACCGGTCATTCTATTGATATAGCCCGCTAGGGGAGTGCCCCACTACGGCCCTGTCTCGGTCGGGGCCGTCCTTGGGTGCTTTATGGACACTTTAAGAAATTGCGATGGATGCAGATTGCTATTAATCCTCCGTGCAACTGGTGATTGAAAACGTGCATCTGGTAACCCAAAAATTATAAAACTGTTTTAAATCATTTTACCGGTCATTCTATTGATATAGCCCGCTAGGGGAGTGCCCCACTACGGCCCTGTCTCGGTCGGGGCCGTCCTTGGGTGCTTTTTAGACACTTTAAGAAATTGCGATGGATGCAGATTGCTATTAATCCTCCGTGCAACTGGTGATTGAAAACGTGCATCTGGTAACCCAAAAATTTAAATATGGTTCAAAACCCGGGTAACACCACTCTATTTACGGACATGACAGTAGAGCTTACCCCCTGGAGCTATTGACCTCCAGGGTTGTAGGCCCTTACTCACCACCCGGGTATCACCCCTCTATTTCGGGGATGATACCAGCAGGGGACCCCCCCCACCTCCACAACCTCGCATACCAGGTGAACCAGGGCACCCACACTTAAGCACCCCTCCTCGGACATTAAAGCAGATAACCGCGCTGTTATGAACCGCGTGCACCTGGTCACCCAAATGGAACTTGTGCACCTGGTCACCCAAAAGGACCGGCGTGCACCTGGTCACCCAAAAGACCCGTGTGCACCTGGTCACCCAAAGGCCGGCGTGCACCTGGTCACCCAAAGGCCGGCGTGCACCTGGTCACCCAAAAGACCCGTGTGCACCTGGTCACCCAAAGGCCGGCGTGCACCTGGTCACCCAAAAGACCCGTGTGCACCTGGTCACCCAAAAGACCCGTGTGCACCTGGTCACCCAAAGGCCGGCGTGCACCTGGTCACCCAAAGGCCGGCGTGCACCTGGTCACCCAAAAGACCCGTGTGCACCTGGTCACCCAAAGGCCGGCGTGCACCTGGTCACCCAAAAGACCCGTGTGCACCTGGTCACCCAAAAGACCCGTGTGCACCTGGTCACCCAAAAGACCCGTGTGCACCTGGTCACCCAAAAGACCCGTGTGCACCTGGTCACCCAAAAGACCCGTGTGCACCTGGTCACCCAAAAGACCCGTGTGCACCTGGTCACCCAAAAGACCCGTGTGCACCTGGTCACCCAAAAGACCCGTGTGCACCTGGTCACCCAAAAGACCCGTGTGCACCTGGTCACCCAAAAGACCCGTGTGCACCTGGTCACCCAAAAGACCCGTGTGCACCTGGTCACCCAAAAGACCCGTGTGCACCTGGTCACCCAAAAGACCCGTGTGCACCTGGTCACCCAAAAGACCCGTGTGCACCTGGTCACCCAAAAGACCCGTGTGCACCTGGTCACCCAAAAGACCCGTGTGCACCTGGTCACCTAAAAATTATAAAACGGTTTTAAATATTTTTACCCGTCATTCTATTGCTATAGCCCGCTAGGGGAGTGCCCCACTACGGCCCTGTCTCGGTCGGGGCCGTCCTTGGTGCTTTATGGGCACTTTAAGAAATTGCGATGGATGCAGATTGCTATTAATCCCATGTGCACCTGGTCACCCAAAAGACCCGTGTGCACCTGGTCACCCAAAAGACCCGTGTGCACCTGGTCACCTAAAAATTATAAAACGGTTTTAAATATTTTTACCCGTCATTCTATTGCTATAGCCCGCTAGGGGAGTGCCCCACTACGGCCCTGTCTCGGTCGGGGCCGTCCTTGGTGCTTTATGGGCACTTTAAGAAATTGCGATGGATGCAGATTGCTATTAATCCCATGTGCACCTGGTCACCCAAAAGACCCGTGTGCACCTGGTCACCCAAAAGACCCGTGTGCACCTGGTCACCTAAAAATTATAAAACGGTTTTAAATATTTTTACCCGTCATTCTATTGCTATAGCCCGCTAGGGGAGTGCCCCACTACGGCCCTGTCTCGGTCGGGGCCGTCCTTGGTGCTTTATGGGCACTTTAAGAAATTGCGATGGATGCAGATTGCTATTAATCACATGTGCACCTGGTCACCCAAAAGACCCGTGTGCACCTGGTCACCTAAAAATTATAAAACGGTTTTAAATATTTTTACCCGTCATTCTATTGCTATAGCCCGCTAGGGGAGTGCCCCACTACGGCCCTGTCTCGGTCGGGGCCGTCCTTGGTGCTTTATGGGCACTTTAAGAAATTGCGATGGATGCAGATTGCTATTAATCCCATGTGCACCTGGTCACCCAAAAGACCCGTGTGCACCTGGTCACCCAAAAGACCCGTGTGCACCTGGTCACCTAAAAATTATAAAACGGTTTTAAATATTTTTACCCGTCATTCTATTGCTATAGCCCGCTAGGGGAGTGCCCCACTACGGCCCTGTCTCGGTCGGGGCCGTCCTTGGTGCTTTATGGGCACTTTAAGAAATTGCGATGGATGCAGATTGCTATTAATCCCATGTGCACCTGGTCACCCAAAAGACCCGTGTGCACCTGGTCACCCAAAAGACCCGTGTGCACCTGGTCACCTAAAAATTATAAAACGGTTTTAAATATTTTTACCCGTCATTCTATTGCTATAGCCCGCTAGGGGAGTGCCCCACTACGGCCCTGTCTCGGTCGGGGCCGTCCTTGGTGCTTTATGGGCACTTTAAGAAATTGCGATGGATGCAGATTGCTATTAATCACATGTGCACCTGGTCACCCAAAAGACCCGTGTGCACCTGGTCACCTAAAAATTATAAAACGGTTTTAAATATTTTTACCCGTCATTCTATTGCTATAGCCCGCTAGGGGAGTGCCCCACTACGGCCCTGTCTCGGTCGGGGCCGTCCTTGGTGCTTTATGGGCACTTTAAGAAATTGCGATGGATGCAGATTGCTATTAATCCCATGTGCACCTGGTCACCCAAAAGACCCGTGTGCACCTGGTCACCCAAAAGACCCGTGTGCACCTGGTCACCTAAAAATTATAAAACGGTTTTAAATATTTTTACCCGTCATTCTATTGCTATAGCCCGCTAGGGGAGTGCCCCACTACGGCCCTGTCTCGGTCGGGGCCGTCCTTGGTGCTTTATGGGCACTTTAAGAAATTGCGATGGATGCAGATTGCTATTAATCACATGTGCACCTGGTCACCCAAAAGACCCGTGTGCACCTGGTCACCTAAAAATTATAAAACGGTTTTAAATATTTTTACCCGTCATTCTATTGCTATAGCCCGCTAGGGGAGTGCCCCACTACGGCCCTGTCTCGGTCGGGGCCGTCCTTGGTGCTTTATGGGCACTTTAAGAAATTGCGATGGATGCAGATTGCTATTAATCACATGTGCACCTGGTCACCCAAAAGACCCGTGTGCACCTGGTCACCTAAAAATTATAAAACGGTTTTAAATATTTTTACCCGTCATTCTATTGCTATAGCCCGCTAGGGGAGTGCCCCACTACGGCCCTGTCTCGGTCGGGGCCGTCCTTGGTGCTTTATGGGCACTTTAAGAAATTGCGATGGATGCAGATTGCTATTAATCCCATGTGCACCTGGTCACCCAAAAGACCCGTGTGCACCTGGTCACCCAAAAGACCCGTGTGCACCTGGTCACCTAAAAATTATAAAACGGTTTTAAATATTTTTACCCGTCATTCTATTGCTATAGCCCGCTAGGGGAGTGCCCCACTACGGCCCTGTCTCGGTCGGGGCCGTCCTTGGTGCTTTATGGGCACTTTAAGAAATTGCGATGGATGCAGATTGCTATTAATCACATGTGCACCTGGTCACCCAAAAGACCCGTGTGCACCTGGTCACCTAAAAATTATAAAACGGTTTTAAATATTTTTACCCGTCATTCTATTGCTATAGCCCGCTAGGGGAGTGCCCCACTACGGCCCTGTCTCGGTCGGGGCCGTCCTTGGTGCTTTATGGGCACTTTAAGAAATTGCGATGGATGCAGATTGCTATTAATCACATGTGCACCTGGTCACCCAAAAGACCCGTGTGCACCTGGTCACCTAAAAATTATAAAACGGTTTTAAATATTTTTACCCGTCATTCTATTGCTATAGCCCGCTAGGGGAGTGCCCCACTACGGCCCTGTCTCGGTCGGGGCCGTCCTTGGTGCTTTATGGGCACTTTAAGAAATTGCGATGGATGCAGATTGCTATTAATCCCATGTGCACCTGGTCACCCAAAAGACCCGTGTGCACCTGGTCACCCAAAAGACCCGTGTGCACCTGGTCACCTAAAAATTATAAAACGGTTTTAAATATTTTTACCCGTCATTCTATTGCTATAGCCCGCTAGGGGAGTGCCCCACTACGGCCCTGTCTCGGTCGGGGCCGTCCTTGGTGCTTTATGGGCACTTTAAGAAATTGCGATGGATGCAGATTGCTATTAATCACATGTGCACCTGGTCACCCAAAAGACCCGTGTGCACCTGGTCACCTAAAAATTATAAAACGGTTTTAAATATTTTTACCCGTCATTCTATTGCTATAGCCCGCTAGGGGAGTGCCCCACTACGGCCCTGTCTCGGTCGGGGCCGTCCTTGGTGCTTTATGGGCACTTTAAGAAATTGCGATGGATGCAGATTGCTATTAATCCCATGTGCACCTGGTCACCCAAAAGACCCGTGTGCACCTGGTCACCCAAAAGACCCGTGTGCACCTGGTCACCTAAAAATTATAAAACGGTTTTAAATATTTTTACCCGTCATTCTATTGCTATAGCCCGCTAGGGGAGTGCCCCACTACGGCCCTGTCTCGGTCGGGGCCGTCCTTGGTGCTTTATGGGCACTTTAAGAAATTGCGATGGATGCAGATTGCTATTAATCACATGTGCACCTGGTCACCCAAAAGACCCGTGTGCACCTGGTCACCTAAAAATTATAAAACGGTTTTAAATATTTTTACCCGTCATTCTATTGCTATAGCCCGCTAGGGGAGTGCCCCACTACGGCCCTGTCTCGGTCGGGGCCGTCCTTGGTGCTTTATGGGCACTTTAAGAAATTGCGATGGATGCAGATTGCTATTAATCCCATGTGCACCTGGTCACCCAAAAGACCCGTGTGCACCTGGTCACCCAAAAGACCCGTGTGCACCTGGTCACCTAAAAATTATAAAACGGTTTTAAATATTTTTACCCGTCATTCTATTGCTATAGCCCGCTAGGGGAGTGCCCCACTACGGCCCTGTCTCGGTCGGGGCCGTCCTTGGTGCTTTATGGGCACTTTAAGAAATTGCGATGGATGCAGATTGCTATTAATCCCATGTGCACCTGGTCACCCAAAAGACCCGTGTGCACCTGGTCACCTAAAAATTATAAAACGGTTTTAAATATTTTTACCCGTCATTCTATTGCTATAGCCCGCTAGGGGAGTGCCCCACTACGGCCCTGTCTCGGTCGGGGCCGTCCTTGGTGCTTTATGGGCACTTTAAGAAATTGCGATGGATGCAGATTGCTATTAATCCCATGTGCACCTGGTCACCCAAAAGACCCGTGTGCACCTGGTCACCCAAAAGACCCGTGTGCACCTGGTCACCTAAAAATTATAAAACGGTTTTAAATATTTTTACCCGTCATTCTATTGCTATAGCCCGCTAGGGGAGTGCCCCACTACGGCCCTGTCTCGGTCGGGGCCGTCCTTGGTGCTTTATGGGCACTTTAAGAAATTGCGATGGATGCAGATTGCTATTAATCACATGTGCACCTGGTCACCCAAAAGACCCGTGTGCACCTGGTCACCCAAAAGACCCGTGTGCACCTGGTCACCCAAAAGACCCGTGTGCACCTGGTCACCCAAAAGACCCGTGTGCACCTGGTCACCCAAAAGACCCGTGTGCACCTGGTCACCCAAAAGACCCGTGTGCACCTGGTCACCCAAAAATTATAAAACTGTTTTAAATACTTTTACCGGTCATTCTAATATTAAATCCCACTATGGAGCCCCACTACTGGGGAAAATTCACCGGAGGGCGCCAAAGGTAAATGGATTTTAGAATCCTCCATATATATTGTAGCTTTGGCGCACTCCAGTGAATTTTTTAAAGTACTGGGGCTTCATATTGGGAGTCCAGGTAAATGTATTTTGAAACACATTTTTAATCATTTTAATGCATAAATGACACAAATACAAGGGTAAATTTCAAACAAATATGCTTTAATTAATCAGTTAATCATTTATTGATTTGTCCCTCAATCAGTGCCCGGGCCCGGCTGGCATTTTTGGGCAAATTGTGGTACCGGTAGTGGCGTGCCTGCGTTTCCAGAGAGTGACACATATGGTCAGCCACAGTTCCTCGGTCTGTATCCAAGCCTTGGTTAAAGTTCAATGTGGCAACACTGCGTCGAATTGTACCGAAGGTCACTTTACTTCCAATACCAAACTCTGCAAAGATTTGCCCCACATACTCACACAGATTACCGTAAGGTTGACCGCAGGATGTGAAAAAGAAGAGTTCTATTTCTGAGGTCATTCCACTCAGATGAGGCCTGATTTGATGGAATCGTTTAAGCCAAGTGTATTCCTCCTGACATAGAACAATTCTGCACTCCCCAAAGCTATAGTTTGTTTTGTGGCTAGCTACACACATCTGATAACCCCCACCTTCCGGGGTTACTTCATTGAAATCACTCTCACTAAACATGGTGACTGGGGATCGTCGAGTGCCATTAAATATGGCCAACCGGCTGGACATGAGAGCTGCAAACCTACGCCTGTCAGAGCAGGTGGCACGGACCTCCAGCCTACTGAGAACTGAAGGAATGGCTTGATTGCTTAGCTCAACAAAGCGTTTTAAATCCGCAGCGCTGAGCACCTCGTCCCTGCAGCGTTGGCGGAATTTTGCCCTATGAGTTGCCTGGCTCTGCCGTGAGTCCCTGTCCATCTTCGCCAAGCAGAGTAACATCTTTCGAATTCCAACGACCTTAGCTTGCATACCATTTGGCCGGAACTGAATGAGATAATTCAGGAAACCTCGAATATCGGCCCGGTACATTTTTAACGTGGATGGTGCCAAACCACGGTCATCACATTGACCATACCACTCATACACACGTCTGTAGTTATCCAGAAAACACAGTCCTTCATCGGCCTTGCCCTCTGACATAATGCGGAGGAATTCCCGTACTCGGGATATACTGGTGCGACTATTGTCAATTCGTTTAACTGAAGGTTGTCTACCCGTAATATATTGTTCATATTCAGTCAAAATTACATTACTCCAAACCTCCATGCGGGACGGTACGCCGCCGCCGTCCTCATCACTCTCGCTCTCCGTGGAAGTCGCCACGTCACAGCCTTGCTCCCTCGGATCCGAGCACAGTTCACTACCGACCTGACTGACTGGCTGCACCGCCGCCGCCGACGCACCTGCCGTCTGATCACCCTCGTCCACAGGCTGCTGCTCCACGGACAACTCACTTTCAAAACACTCCAAAATCACAGGGTCCTCCGGCCGCGGTTCAACACCGTTGTCAGGCTGCATATACTGCCCCGATTCGGGCTGCTGTCTCTCACTCGAAAACCGGCTAAATTGCATAGCGTTCGTCCACTCCATAGTACCAAACTTAAGTCCATGTACAGCCTTTAAATGTCGGTCTAGCCGCA
>NW_023493659.1:1019332-1029332 GCF_013265735.2 Oncorhynchus mykiss
TTTCACCATCTCTTTCTCTCTCTGCCGGGGCCGGCCAAGAGTGCTTTATGGACGGTTTAAGACATGACTATGGATGCAAATGCTCATTTTCCTCCGTGCACCTGGTGATTGAAAACGTGCATCTGGTAACCCAAAAATTATAAAACGGTTTTAAATACTTTTACCCGTCATTCTATTGATATAGCCCGCTAGGGGAGTGCCCCACTACGGCCCTGTCTCTGTCGGGGCCGTCCTTGGGTGCTTTTTAGACACTTTAAGAAATTGCGATGGATGCAGATTGCTATTAATCCTCCGTGCAACTGGTGATTGAAAACGTGCATCTGGTAACCCAAAATTTCAAATATGGTTCAAAATGAATTTAAAGGCACCCCTCTCATTGTTGCCCGCTATGGGAGCACCCCACTAAGGCCCTGTCTCGGTCGGGGCCGTCCTGAGTGCTTTATAGACACTTTAAGAAATCGCGATGGATGCAGATTGCTATTAATCCTCCGTGCAACTGGTGATTGAAAACGTGCATCTGGTAACCCAAAAATTATAAAACGGTTTTAAATCATTTTACCGGTCATTCTATTGATATAGCCCGCTAGGGGAGTGCCCCACTACGGCCCTGTCTCGGTCGGGGCCGTCCTTGGTGATTTATGGACACTTTAAGAAATTGCGATGGATGCAGATTGCTATTAATCCTCCGTGCAACTGGTGATTGAAAACGTGCATCTGGTAACCCAAAAATTAAAATATGGTTCAAAACCCGGGTAACACCACTCTATTTACGGACATGACAGTAGAGCTTACCCCCTGGAGCTATTGACCTCCAGGCTTGTAGGCCCTTACTCACCACCCGGGTATCACCCCTCTATTTCGGGGATGATACCAGCAGGGGACCCCCCCCACCTCCACAACCTCGCATACCAGGTGAACCAGGGCACCCACACTTAAGCACCCCTCCTCGGACATTAAAGCAGATAACCGCGCTGTTATGAACCGCGTGCACCTGGTCACCCAAATGGAACTTGTGCACCTGGTCACCCAAAAGGACCGGCGTGCACCTGGTCACCCAAAAGACCCGTGTGCACCTGGTCACCCAAAGGCCGGCGTGCACCTGGTCACCCAAAAGACCCGTGTGCACCTGGTCACCCAAAGGCCGGCGTGCACCTGGTCACCCAAAAGACCCGTGTGCACCTGGTCACCCAAAGGCCGGCGTGCACCTGGTCACCCAAAAGACCCGTGTGCACCTGGTCACCCAAAGGCCGGCGTGCACCTGGTCACCCAAAAGACCCGTGTGCACCTGGTCACCCAAAGGCCGGCGTGCACCTGGTCACCCAAAAGACCCGTGTGCACCTGGTCACCCAAAAGACCCGTGTGCACCTGGTCACCCAAAAGACCCGTGTGCACCTGGTCACCCAAAGGCCGGCGTGCACCTGGTCACCCAAAAGACCCGTGTGCACCTGGTCACCCAAAAGACCCGTGTGCACCTGGTCACCCAAAAGACCCGTGTGCACCTGGTCACCCAAAAGACCCGTGTGCACCTGGTCACCCAAAAGACCCGTGTGCACCTGGTCACCCAAAAGACCCGTGTGCACCTGGTCACCCAAAAGACCCGTGTGCACCTGGTCACCCAAAAGACCCGTGTGCACCTGGTCACCCAAAGGCCGGCGTGCACCTGGTCACCCAAAAGACCCGTGTGCACCTGGTCACCCAAAGGCCGGCGTGCACCTGGTCACCCAAAAGACCCGTGTGCACCTGGTCACCCAAAAGACCCGTGTGCACCTGGTCACCCAAAGGCCGGCGTGCACCTGGTCACCCAAAAGACCCGTGTGCACCTGGTCACCCAAAGGCCGGCGTGCACCTGGTCACCCAAAAGACCCGTGTGCACCTGGTCACCCAAAAGACCCGTGTGCACCTGGTCACCCAAAAGACCCGTGTGCACCTGGTCACCCAAAAGACCCGTGTGCACCTGGTCACCCAAAAGACCCGTGTGCACCTGGTCACCCAAAAGACCCGTGTGCACCTGGTCACCCAAAAGACCCGTGTGCACCTGGTCACCCAAAAGACCCGTGTGCACCTGGTCACCCAAAAGACCCGTGTGCACCTGGTCACCCAAAAGACCCGTGTGCACCTGGTCACCCAAAAGACCCGTGTGCACCTGGTCACCTAAAAATTATAAAACTGTTTTAAATATTTTTACCCGTCATTCTATTGATATAGCCCGCTAGGGGAGTGCCCCACTACGGCCCTGTCTCGGTCGGGGCCGTCCTTGGTGCTTTATGGGCACTTTAAGAAATTGCGATGGATGCAGATTGCTATTAATCCCATGTGCACCTGGTCACCCAAAAGACCCGTGTGCACCTGGTCACCCAAAAGACCCGTGTGCACCTGGTCACCTAAAAATTATAAAACTGTTTTAAATATTTTTACCCGTCATTCTATTGATATAGCCCGCTAGGGGAGTGCCCCACTACGGCCCTGTCTCGGTCGGGGCCGTCCTTGGTGCTTTATGGGCACTTTAAGAAATTGCGATGGATGCAGATTGCTATTAATCCCATGTGCACCTGGTCACCCAAAAGACCCGTGTGCACCTGGTCACCCAAAAGACCCGTGTGCACCTGGTCACCTAAAAATTATAAAACTGTTTTAAATATTTTTACCCGTCATTCTATTGATATAGCCCGCTAGGGGAGTGCCCCACTACGGCCCTGTCTCGGTCGGGGCCGTCCTTGGTGCTTTATGGGCACTTTAAGAAATTGCGATGGATGCAGATTGCTATTAATCCCATGTGCACCTGGTCACCCAAAAGACCCGTGTGCACCTGGTCACCCAAAAGACCCGTGTGCACCTGGTCACCTAAAAATTATAAAACTGTTTTAAATATTTTTACCCGTCATTCTATTGATATAGCCCGCTAGGGGAGTGCCCCACTACGGCCCTGTCTCGGTCGGGGCCGTCCTTGGTGCTTTATGGGCACTTTAAGAAATTGCGATGGATGCAGATTGCTATTAATCCCATGTGCACCTGGTCACCCAAAAGACCCGTGTGCACCTGGTCACCCAAAAGACCCGTGTGCACCTGGTCACCCAAAAGACCCGTGTGCACCTGGTCACCCAAAAATTATAAAACTGTTTTAAATACTTTTACCGGTCATTCTAATATTAAATCCCACTATGGAGCCCCACTACTGGGGAAAATTCACCGGAGGGCGCCAAAGGTAAATGGATTTTAGAATCCTCCATATATATTGTAGCTTTGGCGCACTCCAGTGAATTTTTTAAAGTACTGGGGCTTCATATTGGGAGTCCAGGTAAATGTATTTTGAAACACATTTTTAATCATTTTAATGCATAAATGACACAAATACAAGGGTGAATTTCAAACAAATATGCTTTAATTAATCAGTTAATCATTTATTGATTTGTCCCTCAATCAGTGCCCGGGCCCGGCTGGCATTTTTGGGCAAATTGTGGTACCGGTAGTGGCGTGCCTGCGTTTCCAGAGAGTGACACATATGGTCAGCCACAGTTCCTCGGTCTGTATCCAAGCCTTGGTTAAAGTTCAATGTGGCAACACTGCGTCGAATTGTACCGAAGGTCACTTTACTTCCAATACCAAACTCTGCAAAGATTTGCCCCACATACTCACACAGATTACCGTAAGGTTGACCGCAGGATGTGAAAAAGAAGAGTTCTATTTCTGAGGTCATTCCACTCAGATGAGGCCTGATTTGATGGAATCGTTTAAGCCAAGTGTATTCCTCCTGACATAGAACAATTCTGCACTCCCCAAAGCTATAGTTTGTTTTGTGGCTAGCTACACACATCTGATAACCCCCACCTTCCGGGGTTACTTCATTGAAATCACTCTCACTAAACATGGTGACTGGGGATCGTCGAGTGCCATTAAATATGGCCAACCGGCTGGACATGAGAGCTGCAAACCTACGCCTGTCAGAGCAGGTGGCACGGACCTCCAGCCTACTGAGAACTGAAGGAATGGCTTGATTGCTTAGCTCAACAAAGCGTTTTAAATCCGCAGCGCTGAGCACCTCGTCCCTGCAGCGTTGGCGGAATTTTGCCCTATGAGTTGCCTGGCTCTGCCGTGAGTCCCTGTCCATCTTCGCCAAGCAGAGTAACATCTTTCGAATTCCAACGACCTTAGCTTGCATACCATTTGGCCGGAACTGAATGAGATAATTCAGGAAACCTCGAATATCGGCCCGGTACATTTTTAACGTGGATGGTGCCAAACCACGGTCATCACATTGACCATACCACTCATACACACGTCTGTAGTTATCCAGAAAACACAGTCCTTCATCGGCCTTGCCCTCTGACATAATGCGGAGGAATTCCCGTACTCGGGATATACTGGTGCGACTATTGTCAATTCGTTTAACTGAAGGTTGTCTACCCGTAATATATTGTTCATATTCAGTCAAAATTACATTACTCCAAACCTCCATTCGGGACGGTACGCCGCCGCCGTCCTCATCACTCTCGCTCTCCGTGGAAGTCGCCACGTCACAGCCTTGCTCCCTCGGATCCGAGCACAGTTCACTACCGACCTGACTGACTGGCTGCACCGCCGCCGCCGACGCACCTGCCGTCTGATCACCCTCGTCCACAGGCTGCTGCTCCACGGACAACTCACTTTCAAAACACTCCAAAATCACAGGGTCCTCCAGCCGCGGTTCAACACCGTTGTCAGGCTGCATATACTGCCCCGATTCGGGCTGCTGTCTCTCACTCGAAAACCGGCTAAATTGCATAGCGTTCGTCCACTCCATAGTACCAAACTTAAGTCCATGTACAGCCTTTAAATGTCGGTCTAGCCGCACAATATTCTGTTTACAACAAAGTCCACAGTCGCGTCTTGGTCTGCTGCTCATGGCTTCTCTCTCCGGCCTTCCTCCGTGTCTCTTTGTTTGATCCACCAAACAAACTAACCCTAACCCCTAACCCCTAACCCTAACCCTAACCCTAACCCTAACCCCTAACCCTAACCCTAACCCTAACCCTAACCCCTAACCCTAACCCTAACCCTAACCCTAACCCTAAACCCTAACCCTAACCCTAACCCTAACCCTAACCCTAACCCTAACCCCTAACCCTAACCCTAACCCTAACCCTAACCCTAACCCTAACCATGGGGCCTACTACTTTGGCCGGCCGCGCCCGGACCCACCCGGACCGCGCGCACATGTGTGGAGTGCACACCCCTCCCTTCCCCCCCTTCGGCTTCCACGTGTCAGAGATGGAAGTGGATCAACCGACTCAAAACTAGACAACCAAACACTTGCCAGTCACCGCTGCATTGCCTGACGGGGGGTCTGGACGCAGCAAGCCAAGGAAATTTTTATCCCTTTAAATTAACCGGGATCATCCCAAATCAGGCCTTTTCTAGGGGTGTTGATTCTACACCCAGTATACCTCTCTGTGAAATGGTTTGATGGTGAACAGGTTAAAAATAATCATTAGATTTAATACAACCTAAAATAGCTCTTACAAACCTCTGAAGGACATCACTCCTGAGACCTCCACCAACACACACTTCTACTCCTGAGAAACAACTAGAACGATGAAGAAATCAAGACCCACCTACTCCAAGCCTTCTCAACCAAGATTTTTTCATCAAAAGACCAAGAACTCATCAAAAGACCAAGAACTCTACAACCAGCCCCTGACCCTCAGATATACATCACCTCTATTTTTTTCAACTAAGAGGCAACATCCACCCTTCTTTTTTCACCAAAGAACAAAACATCATCACCCTGACACAGTGGAAACAGACTCCTACCCTCCCACAGAAACCCTGACGAACGTATTTCCAACTTAGGAGCAAAAAGAAACAAAATTATAAAATAGGTCCACCCCACTCACACCTCTGCACCATACACAAACACCCAGGTAAGACCCCCACCCATAGGAGACCCACCCACACTACAAGCCTCAACCAGGAATGCCTGTCAACTGTACATCACAGGTACATACATGGGACAACCAAAAAGGAACCACCTAAAAACCACCCATCTGGATCAAAAACCTCTCTCACACAAGTAAACACCCATATTCAACACTGGACCCCCCCCCCCCCCCCCCCCCCAGGGAAGTATCCCCCACAGGACAGGTTGCATCAACTCCGGAGGACACACATCACTGGAAACAGCATAAAAAGTTTTTTCGGACCCGTACATCCCATACTCCAAGTGGACTTGAACACAGCAAAACGGCCAAATCTACCGCATATCCGGGAACCCAAGTGGACAGAAACGCGATCAAAGCTAAAACTCCGCTAAATAGGCACCAACTAAAAAGATATAAACAACACCATTCTCGATCCGAGGAAAAAGGAACACCCCCCTAGTAACACTACCTGCAACTATCCCTCAATTAAGAAACAAAGTTCAAGCCCTCTAATACCACAAAAAGACCAAAGAACCACGGCTACTACTCTTCCCTGCACATCGCACCTTATTACATATGAGTAAACGTGACTCCACAAAAATCGGAGGAAAAAATAACTCAACCACATTCAAAGACCTATAACCAGACCTATGGGTCACCTAGAACCCCAACTAAAAATTCTACAGGAACCCACAGATGTCCACTCTATCCTCTACCTTTCCTGGACCCACAGAACCTCACCTTCGGGTATTCCCAACCCCAAACCCCCTACCAGAGCAGACCGCTCCCAACGCTAACACACAAGTCAATGGTGACACAAAGGTCAAACACACACTTTTTACAGGAGGATCTATCATACTTCTACAAATCACAGGAACTCCACGTATGGCTCCTCTTGACCCCTAGGACTTCTAGTCTTACTTAAAATTCACCTGGCACCTCTCGGACACCCACAACCCAAACAGCACCCCAAAAGCAAAGTGTCTACTTCTCCTATACAATTCCCCATTGGAATCAACGACGGAGTCCTTTCCATCACATAACAGACTACTAGACGCCTCTCCCCAAAAGCCAAGCGATCTCATTGGACAAGCCACGGTCGTTTCTCTCACATGAACACCGCATGCACACCTCATGCACCAATCGGATTCGGCACCTGGCAAAACCACACCCCCCTCATTTCCTATAAAAGAGGAGCTTCCCTCAGCCTCAGTACCATTCTGCCTGAACATCTTTTGAAGACACTTCACCTGGAGAAGACACAAGCTGGACCTCTACCAAAGAACTGCACCCAAGATGACTACTCCAACTGAAAGACCAGACCCCAGCTTCATGCTACACCATGGATACACCTCACCTGGACCAAGCCACCAGCTGGTACTCCACACTCCCCACGAATATCCTTCTACTCCCTTTGGAACAAAAGGCCCCTAAATAGCTTCATGCTACACCCTGAATCTGGACCACTCCGAGCCGCTTTTAAATCCTTGCGATTCCTCCCCTAATCTAGGTACTCCTACATCACGGAACCCACCTCCCAGAGAATCAACGCCCTTTTTGGCCTTTTTTTCAACGGACTTTCATAGACCTCCAAGACCGTCGAGCCTCAACTACACATATACCCACACACACACCCCATTTTCCCTGGTCCAAAATACGGCCTTTTTTTACCGTACTACGACCAAGTGCACCTAATTTTGCACCTTTCTTTTCTCCTCCCTGCCACCTGATGAAGCCGAGTAAGGCAGAAACGCGTCGTGGCTGGGCTACCCCTAGATCCGCTGTGATGCTGTAAGGAAGGCAGATTCCACACGGACTTCGGGGGTATCTCCTTTTGGCTACCTATTTTCATTTGTACTTTTCTCTTACCCTTATTTTGAGTTTTACACAGGGACACACTACAACGGATGATCTACGAGACAACAAGGACCCCGGGCACTCTGATGGCAACCCAGACCCCCTACTCCACCTACAAACCGGGCCCAAAAATTTCGACGGGGCATAGATAATCACTTAGACCCTCTACACCTTTTAAGAAGAGACGCTCAGAGGGGCCAGCCGAAAAAAAGTTTCGACTGGCAACCTAGTCTCATTGTAGGAACGTCGACTTCGCCTTACATAACGTCTTTTTTTCAGGCTTCAACAAATGGCACAACAGGTTCCCACCACTACAACCCCGACCACACAGGACAACCCGACCTCACAAACCCAAGACCAACCGGAACCGAGAACAAAGAAACCCTTCTAAAAAAGCGGCCAAACCCCCACCATACCAGAGGACCCAGAGACCCGGTCATACCCTCATAAGGTTGACATAGGGAAGGGCTCCTTTTGGGCAACACAAACCCTCCTAACCTTCCCCCACATCATACCCTGACCAGGGTGATTGAGGGAACGGAGCAGAGGCAGAGTGTTAAGGTGGCCTCTGCATTTTCATCTCCATCCCATACCCAGACCTGGGTGGTATGGAATGATAATCAGCAGGAACAGGTTATAACTCCACAACCGTCTATCTCCACATACTCTTCCCAGTCAACACCATCATTCATGGGATTGCTGGACAGAACCATTGGATGACATCCCCAGCAGGCAACCAAACCCACAGCAAATCCAACATGATGGGAATCCAGGACCTTCTAGACACCTAGCCCCTCGAGAAGGACATGCCTCAAACCTACCAAACAGGTCACCTCTTCAAACAGAATACCACCACCACTCACCACACCATAGGATGGAGAGATAGGACGTGGACACCCCAGAGGACGGTCCCCCACATAGGACCAGAGGGCACCAGTACCGAACCACCTTTATGAGCACTTAGACTCTGCGGGGAACTCAAAGAACACCAACTTCCTTCACCACAACAGAAGCTATCCATTCCTGGACCCTGACTCCGTGCTTTGTCCCCCTCCAGAAACTCCACGGACCGGATTAACCCACCCACTCCATCAAAACAGCAAACCCAGCCAAAAGGCGAAGCTCTCACCAATCCAGTGGAGAGATAGGACGTGGACACCCCAGAGGACGGTCCCCCACACAGGACCAGAGGGCCCCAAAACCAAACCACCTTTACGAACACTAAAGACGCTGCAGGAAAATCCAAAAACACCATAAACTTCCTACAACCCAACAATAGCTATCGATTTGTGGACCCTGACCCCGTGCTCTGTCCCCCTCCAGAAACCCCACGGACCGAATCAACCCACCTGCTCCATCCAGCAGCAAAACACAGCGAAAGGCGAAGCCCTCACCGATCCAGTACCGCAGGGTTAATGCCTCCACAGGTGGAACAATACCACAGCAAAATATAAGAAACCGTTTGGAACACCAGACCCTAACCACTACCACTCTGAAAAAAACGGGACAACCTGGTCTCACCAACCCAAGACCCACAAGAACCAATGTTAAAGGAACTCTCCCTAGATAGAGGCCCAACCCTACCACACCCGATGGCCCACTTCCACCATACAACTCACCAAGCTACCGGGTGGTGACCCACATCCAGAAGAGACTACGGCCAAAATAACTACTCCCTCTTCACACATCGATCCTGGCCTCCCAAAGACCACAACAAAGGAACCAAAGAATCTCACCGGGACCCACGGACCAAGGATGGACCTCCCAAACCCCTCGAGGACCAACACCACTTCCCACGGGAACCGATGTCAAAATAACTCTCCCTAGAAGCGGATCAACCCCACCATACCTGATGGCCTACCCCCACCATACAACTCACCCAGCTTCCGAGTGGCTACTCGCATCCCCCCAAAAAATGATGTCTCAAATCCAAAAAACTACTCCCTCTCCACACCCCCATCCTGGCATTCAGAAGGAACAAAAATCTTAAGGATTCCTTAATCAACAGCCACTTCCAAAAATAACAACCACAACGAAGAATTCAAAAAATAAAACCGAGACTCACGGACCTAGGATAGACCCCCCTAAAAAAAATTAAAAAAAATAAATAAATAAAAAATAAAAAAATAAAAAAACCCTCCAGGACCAACACCACTACCACGGGCTGGACCACCACTGAGGCTTCCAGTACAGCGGAGGAACATCTGGACATACACTGCACCTGCACCTTACACACCCCACATCCCATA
>NW_023493659.1:1034332-1134332 GCF_013265735.2 Oncorhynchus mykiss
AAAACCACACCCCCCTCATTTCCTATAAAAGAGGAGCATCCCTCAGCCTCAGTACCATTCTGCCTGAACATCTTTTGAAGACGCTTCACCTGGAGAAGACACAAGCTGGACCTCTACCAAAGAACTGCACCCAAGATGACTACTCCAACTGAAAGACCAGACCCCAGCTCCATGCTACACCATGGATACACCTCACCTGGACCAAGCCGCCAGCTGGTACTCCACACTCCCCACGAATATCCTTCTACTCCCTTTGGAACAAAAGGCCCCTAAATAGCTTCATGCTACACCCTGAATCTGGACCACTCCGAGCCGCTTTTAAATCCTTGCGATTCCTCCCCTAATCTAGGTACTCCTACATCACGGAACCCACCTCCCAGAGAATCAACGCCCTTTTTGGCCTTTTTTCAACGGATCTTCATAGACCTCCAAGACCGTCGAGCCTCAACTACACATATACCCACACACACACCCCATTTTCCCTGGTCCAAAATACGGCCTTTTTTACCGTACTACGACCAAGTGCACCTATTTTTGCACCTTTCTTTTCTCCTCCCTGCCACCTGATGAAGCCGAGTAAGGCAGAAACGCGTCGTGGCTGGGCTACCCCTAGATCCGCTGTGATGCTGTAAGGAAGGCAGATTCCACACGGACTTCGGGGGTATCTCCTTTTGGCTACCTATTTTCATTTGTACTTTTCTCTTACCCTTATTTTGAGTTTTACACAGGGACACACTACAACGGATGATCTACGAGACAACAAGGACCCCGGGCACTCTGATGGCAACCCAGACCCCCTACTCCACCTACAAACCGGGCCCAAAAATTTCGACGGGGCATAGATAATCACTTAGACCCTCTACACCTTTTAAGAAGAGACGCTCAGAGGGGCCAGCCGAAAAAAGGTTTCGACTGGCAACCTAGTCTCATTGTAGGAACGTCGACTTCGCCTAACATAACGTCTTTTTTTCAGGCTTCAACAAATGGCACAACAGGTTCCCACCACTACAACCCCGACCACACAGGACAACCCGGTCTGACAAACCCAAGACCAACCGGAACCGAGAACAAAGAAACCCTTCTAAAAAAGCGGCCAAACCCCCACCATACCAGAGGACCCAGAGACCCGGTCATACCCTCATAAGGTTGACATAGGGAAGGGCTCCTTTTGGGCAACACAAACCCTCCTAACCTTCCCCCACATCATACCCTGACCAGGGTGATTGAGGGAACGGAGCAGAGGCAGAGTGTTAAGGTGGCCTCTGCATTTTCATCTCCATCCCATACCCAGACCTGGGTGGTATGGAATGATAATCAGCAGGAACAGGTTATAACTCCACAACCGTCTATCTCCACATACTCTTCCCAGTCAACACCATCATTCATGGGATTGCTGGACAGAACCATTGGATGACATCCCCAGCAGGCAACCAAACCCACAGCCAATCCAACATGATGGGGATCCAGAACCTTCTAGACACCTAGCCCCTCGAGAAGGACATGCCTCAAACCTACCAAACAGGTCACCTCTTCAAACAGAATACCACCACCGCTCACCACACCATAGGATGGAGAGATAGGACATGGACACCCCAGAGGACGGTCCCCCTCATAGGACCAGAGGGCACCAGTACCGGACCACCTTTATGAGCACTTAGACTCTGCGGGGAACTCAAAGAACACCAACTTCCTTCACCACAACAGAAGCTATCCATTCCTGGACCCTGACTACGTGCTTTGTCCCCCTCCAGAAACTCCACGGACCGGATTAACCCACCCACTCCATCAAAACAGCAAACCCAGCCAAAAGGCGAAGCTCTCACCAATCCAGTGGAGAGATAGGACGTGGACACCCCAGAGGACGGTCCCCCACACAGGACCAGAGGGCCCCAAAACCAAACCACCTTTACAAACACTAAAGACGCTGCAGGAAAATCCAAAAACACCATAAACTTCCTACAACCCAACAGTAGCTATCGATTTGTGGACCCTGACCCCGTGCTCTGTCCCCCTCCAGAAACCCCACGGACCGGATCAACCCACCTGCTCCATCCAGCAGCAAAACACAGCGAAAGGCGAAGCCCTCACCGATCCAGTACCGCAGGGTTAATGCCTCCACAGGTTGAACAATACCACAGCAAAATATAAGAAACCGTTTGGAACACCAGACCCTAACCACTACCACTCTGAAAAAAACGGGACAACCTGGTCTCACCAACCCAAGACCCACAAGAACCAATGTTAAAGGAACTCTCCCAAGATAGAGGCCCAACCCTACCACACCCGATGGCCCACTTCCACCATACAACTCACCAAGCTACCGGGTGGTGACCCACATCCAGAAGAGACTACGGCCAAAATAACTACTCCCTCTTCACACACCGATCCTGGCCTCCCAAAGACCACAACAAAGGAACCAAAGAATCTCACCGGGACCCACGGACGGACCTCCCAAACCCCTCGAGGACCAACACCACTTCCCACGGGAACCGATGTCAAAAGAACTCTCCCTAGAAGCGGATTAACCCCACCATACCTGATGGCCTACCCCCACCATACAACTCACCCAGCTTCCGAGTGGCTACTCGCATCCCCCAAAAAATGATGTCTCAAATCCAAAAAAACTACTCCCTCTCCACACCCCCATCCTGGCATTCAGAAGGAACACAAATCTTAAAGATTCCTTAATCAACAACCACTTCCAAAAATAACAAACACAACGAAGAATTCAAAAAATACAACCGAGACTCACGGACCTAGGATGGACCCCCCTAAAAAACCCCTCCAGGACCAACACCACTACCACGGGCTGGACCACCACTGAGGCTTCCAGTACAGCGGAGGAACATCTGGACATACACTGCACCTGCACCTTACACACCCCACATCCCATACAAAAGACAGGGGGTCAGTAAGACCACAAAAACAGACTTCCAATAGCACCATAGAGTTACCATGACCATGGACTCTCAATATAACTTTCCTGTAGCTACTTTATTAGCACCATAGAGTTACCATGACCATGGACTCTCAATAACACTTTCCTTGAGCCACTTTACTAAACACTATAGAGTTACCGTGACAACGGACTCTCAAAAAAAAAAAAAAAAAATCTATATGATTTTTCTTTTTTCTTTTTTCTTTTTTGTTTCTGGAAGTAAGGGTTACCATGACCATGGACCCTTGACGGAAAGAAACAATAAAATAGAACACAAATAGACCAAATTTAAACAAAAAAACCTTCACCAACCTACCATCCTTCTAAAATATTTTTTGGAGACACCCACCAGCACCCCCAACGGACGAGAACCTTTTTTCTCCAACTACTCTGGGGACCCCGACCTTGGCGACTCCCCCGCAGCGATTACACCCTAAGCAATTAGGCCCTTCCATACACCAAGCAAGAAGACAGGAGGATATGGATAGACCGGACTCCTTCGGGACCCCTCTGGGTTCCGTTGGCAGACCAATCGGCTCAACCCTCCCAGCCCCCTTACACACGGGAGACTCACGTAACGCGCTGGACGACTATCTACCCCAGTTTAGAATTGGATTGGCAGTATGTTCAGTAGCGCGTGGGTGGTCCTAGCGGGTTGGGGCAGTTAAGTCCTCGAAAAGAGGGGCTTTTGGGTCAGGCGCTGCGGCTGGAGGACTCGCATTGGCCGTGTAATCCCTGGGGTGCCCAGATAATGTCTGGCGGAGAATTGGATCCCACGGAATAATTCCCCTGGGGGGACCCCTTACCCCGCCGTACTTAGCCTGGACAACCGATCCACTTGTTTGACCTGGACTACGAACAAATTCACTGTCTAGGGAGGATATACCTCTGGAGACGTTACGATCCTGGAAGGGAGTAACTTCACTGGTCACTATCACCCAAAACCACTGAATCACTTACGACTGAGATGGTGGGGATGGAAACACCCAATTAACTTCTACTACTGACGGACGTTTCATACGTAAGCCAGAGAAGGTTTGCCGGTTCCTAAACCGTCCATACACCTACCGAAACACAGGACGAAACTCCAAGGGCGGATGCATGACAACCGTATAGAGGGCTCGCCTTCTGGGTTTTTGTCTGCTCAAACCACTGGTAGTTTAAAGACTAACCACTTGACAGGGACACATGGCAACCGACTGAGGTCCGGACCTGCACAAGGTACGCAACTCGATGGTTTTGCCTGATCCTACGCCGAGTATACCCATACAGACCAGCTGGATTCGACTAGACATGGGTTAATTTGGAATTAGGATCCTGGAAGGGAATAACTCCTAATTACACACATGATTGAAAACATCCAGGACCAAAGACTGACGAACACTGAAGTAAATACATAGACAACATGGAGCTAAAAAAGAAGGATCCGACAGAGAGTAAACTCCTAGGTTGCACTATGCTTTCCACTTACGTTGACATAGCGGACCTAGACATCATGACCATACCACTCGACATGGACACATGGCAACCAACCGAGGACCGGACCTGCATAAGGTACGCAACTCAAGGGTTTTGCCTGATCCTACGTCGAGTTGATAGACCTACCTAAACCTAACCTTAACCATTCTAAAAAACTATACCTTACCCTAAACCTAACCCTAACCTTAACCACTCTAAAAACCCTTACCTAAACCTAAACCTAACCTTAACCATTCTAAAAAACTATACCTTACCCTAAACCTAACCCTAACCTTAACCATTCTAAAAACTATACCTAACCCTACAAGACAGACAGTTCTTTAAACCCAACAAACGGGTTAATCTACAAGTGGGCAACAATGGGGCCTACTACTTTGGCCGGCCGCGCCCGGACCTCTCCGGCCCGCGCGTATATGATGTGGAGTGCACACCCCTCCCTTCCCCCCCTTCGGCTTCCACGTGTCAGAGATGGAAGTGGATCAACCGACTCAAAACTAGAAACTAACCCTAACCCTTAACCCTAACCCTAACCCCTAACCCTAACCCCTAACCCTAACCCCCTAACCCTAACCCTAACCCCTAACCCTAACCCTAACCCTAAATTTTAGAAAATGGGTTTTAACAGACAGGAAAATGGATGGAGAAGAACATGGTTTTATTCATATTTTATTTTTACTCTCTATATATTTATGGTTTGTTTGGTTTTAGTTTGGCACTTCCTCTTTTAGGTTTTTCCTTTCCTTTAACAAAACAATTTTTTATTTATTTTACCTTTATTTAACCAGGTAGGCAAGTTGAGAACAAGTTCTCATTTACAATTGCGACCTGGCCAAAATAAAGCAAAGCAGTTCGACAGATACAACGACACAGAGTTACACATGGAGTAAAACAAACATACAGTCAATAATACAGTATAAAAAAGTCTATATACAATGTGAGCAAATGAGGTGAGAAGGGAGGTAAAGGCAAAAAAGGCCATGGTGGCAAAGTAAATACAATATAGCAAGTAAAACACTGGAATGGTAGTTTTGCAATGGGAGAATGTGCAAAATAAATAAATAAATTAAATACAGTTGGGAAAGAGGTAGTTGTTTGGGCTAAATTATAGGTGGGCTATGTACAGGTGCAGTAATCTGTGAGCTGCTCTGACAGTTGGTGCTTAAAGCTAGTGAGGGAGATAAGTGTTTCCAGTTTCAGAGATTTTTGTAGTTCGTTCCAGTCATTGGAAGCAGAGAACTGGAAGGAGAGGCGGCCAAAGAAAGAATTGGTTTTGGGGGTGACTAGAGAGATATACCTGCTGGAGCGTGTGCTACAGGTGGGAGATGCTATGGTGACCAGCGAGCTGAGATAAGGGGGGACTTTACCTAGCAGGGTCTTGTAGATGACATGGAGCCAGTGGGTTTGGCGACGAGTATGAAGCGAGGGCCAGCCAACGAGAGCGTACAGGTCGCAATGGTGGGTAGTATATGGGGCTTTGGTGACAAAACGGATTGCACTGTGATAGACTGCATCCAATTTCTTGAGTAGGGTATTGGAGGCTATTTTGTAAATGACATCGCCAAAGTCGAGGATTGGTAGGATGGTCAGTTTTACAAGGGTATGTTTGGCAGCATGAGTGAAGGATGCTTTGTTGCGAAATAGGAAGCCAATTCTAGATTTAACTTTGGATTGGAGATGTTTGATATGGGTCTGGAAGGAGAGTTTACAGTCTAACCAGACACCTAAGTATTTGTAGTTGTCCACGTATTCTAAGTCAGAGCCGTCCAGAGTAGTGATGTTGGACAGGCGGGTAGGTGCAGGTAGCAATCGGTTGAAGAGCATGCATTTAGTTTTACTTGTATTTAAGAGCAATTGGAGGCCACGGAAGGAGAGTTGTATGGCATCGAAGCTTGCCTGGAGGGTGGTTAACACAGTGTCCAAAGAAGGGCCGGAAGTATACAGAATGGTGTCGTCTGCGTAGAGGTGGATCAGAGACTCACCAGCAGCAAGAGCGACCTCATTGATGTATACAGAGAAGAGAGTCGGTCCAAGAATTGAACCCTGTGGCACCCCCATAGAGACTGCCAGAGGTCCGGACAGCAGACCCTCCGATTTGACACACTGAACTCTATCAGAGAAGTAGTTGGTGAACCAGGCGAGGCAATCATTTGAGAAACCAAGGCTGTCGAGTCTGCCGATGAGGATGTGGTGATTGACAGAGTCGAAAGCCTTGGCCAGATCAATGAATACGGCTGCACAGTAATGTTTCTTATCGATGGCGGTTAAGATATCGTTTAGGACCTTGAGCGTGGCTGAGGTGCACCCATGACCAGCTCTGAAACCAGATTGCATAGCAGAGAAGGTATGGTGAGATTTGAAATGGTCGGTAATCTGTTTGTTGACTTGGCTTTCGAAGACCTTAGAAAGGCATGGTAGGATAGATATAGGTCTGTAGCAGTTTGGGTCAAGAGTGTCACCCCCTTTGAAGAGGGGGATGACCGCAGCTGCTTTCCAATCTTTGGGAATCTCAGACGACACGAAAGAGAGGTTGAACAGGCTAGTAATAGGGGTGGCAACAATTTCGGCAGATAATTTTAGAAAGAAAGGGTCCAGATTGTCTAGCCCGGCTGATTTGTAGGGGTCCAGATTTTGCAGCTCTTTCAGAACATCAGCTGAATGGATTTGGGAGAAGGAGAAATGGGGAAGGCTTGGGCGAGTTGCTGTTGGGGGTGCAGTGCTGTTGACTGGGGTAGGAGTAGCCAGGTGGAAAGCATGGCCAGCCGTAGAAAAATGCTTATTGAAATTCTCAATTATGGTGGATTTATCAGTGGTGACAGTGTTTCCTATCTTCAGTGCAATGGGCAGCTGGGAGGAGGTGTTCTTATTCTCCATGGACTTTACAGTGTCCCAGAACTTTTTTGAGTTAGTGTTGCAGGAAGCAAATTTCTGCTGGAAAAAGCTAGCCTTGGCTTTTCTAACTGCCTGTGTATAATGGTTTCTAGCTTCCCTGAACAGCTACATATCACGGGGGCTGTTCGATGCTAATGCAGAACGCCATAGGATGTTTTTGTGTTGGTTAAGGGCAGTCAGGTCTGGGGAGAACCAAGGGCTATATCTGTTCCTGGTTCTACATTTCTTGAATGGGGCATGTTTATTTAAGATGGTTAGGAAGGCATTTAAAAAAAATATCCAGGCATCCTCTACTGACGGGATGAGATCAATATCCTCCCAGGATACCCCGGCCAGGTCGATTAGAAAGGCCTGCTCGCTGAAATGTTTCAGGGAGCGTTTTACAGTGATGAGTGGAGGTCGTTTGACCGCTGACCCATTACGGATGCAGGCAATGAGGCAGTGATCGCTGAGATCTTGGTTGAAGACAGCAGAGGTGTATTTAGAGGGGAAGTTGGTTAGGATGATATCTATGAGGGTGCCCGTGTTTAAGGCTTTGGGGAGGTACCTGGTAGGTTCATTGATAATTTGTGTGAGATTGAGGGCATCAAGTTTAGATTGTAGGATGGCTGGGGTGTTAAGCATGTTCCAGTTTAGGTCGCCTAGCAGCACGAGCTCTGAAGATAGATGCGGGGCAATCAGTTCACATATGGTGTCCAGAACACAGCTGGGGGCAGAGGGTGGTCTATAGCAGGCGGCAACGGTGAGAGACTTGTTTTTAGAGAGGTGGATTTTTAAAAGTAGAAGTTCAAATTGTTTGGGTACAGACCTGGATAGTAGGACAGAACTCTGCAGGCTATCTTTGCAGTAGATTGCAACACCGCCCCCTTTGGCAGTTCTATCTTGTCTGAAAATGTTGTAGTTTGGAATGAAAATTTCTGCATTTTTGGTGGTCTTCCTAAGCCAGGATTCAGACACAGCTAGAACATCCGGGTTGGCAGAGTGTGCTAAAGCAGTGAATAGAACACACTTAGGGAGGAGGCTTCTAATGTTAACATGCATGAAACCAAGGCTATTACGGTTACAGAAGTCGTCAAAAGAGAGCGCCTGGGGAATAGGAGTGGAGCTAGGCACTGCAGGGCCTGGATTCACCTCTACATCGCCAGAGGAACATAGGAGGAGTAGAATAAGGGTGCGGCTAAAAGCACTAAAAATTGGTCGTCTAGAACGTCTGGAACAGAGAGTAAAAGGAGGTTTCTGGGGGCGATAAAATAGCATCAAGGTATAATGTACAGACAAAGGTATGGTAGGATGTGAATACAGTGGAGGTAAACCTAGGTATTGAGTGATGAAGAGAGAGATATTGTCTCTAGAAACATAATTGAAACCAGGAGATGTCATTGCATGTGTGGGTGGTGGAACTAATAGGTTGGATAAGGTATAGTGAGCAGGACTAGAGGCTCTACAGTGAAATAAGCCAATAAACACTAACCAGAACAGCAATGGACAAGACATATTGACATTAAGGAGAGGCATGCTTAGTTGAGTGATCAAAAGGGGTCCAGTGAGTGGAGACGTTGGTTGGGGGTCACGACGATTTAGACAGCTAGCCAGGCCATTGGTAGCAAGCTAGCATAGGATGGAGGTCTGTTGTTAGCCCCCTCTTGCGTTCCGTCAGTAGATTAGTGGGGTTCCGTGTGGTAGAGGGGATTAATCCAAATCACACAACAACAACAAAAATAAGAACAATAGATATAGTTATAGAGGCCCAAGGAGAAAACATAATAATAATAAAAATAAATAAATTGTCCGATTGTCTATTCAGATAGCAGCCGGTAAGACTAACTAAGACTAGCTAACGGTTAGCAGGCCGCAGATGGGAGTTCAGGTAACGTCGCGACGGAGGAGCCAGCCGGATCTCCTTCGGGTAGATAACGTCTGCAGTCCAGTTGTGAAGGCCCGGTGGGGTTCCGCGTAGGCAGTAAAACGGGTCCGGATAGGTGACTGCAGCCCAGGAGTGATTGATGGAACTCAGGAGTGATTGACGGAGCTGGCTAGCTCTGGAATAATTGATGTTTGCTCCGGAATCAACGAAAGCCGATAGTCACACGGATAGCAGCTAGCTAGCTGTGAGATCCGGCTATGAATGTCCAGAGAGCTGTTGAAATCGACATGGAGAGAAAAATTGGTCCGGTATGTTCCGTTCCGAGCCGCGCCGTACAAAACTGGCGATAGATTTTCGAGCTAAAGGATAGCTGATGACCACAAACCGTGGTTAGCTGAATACTAACGATTTGCCAGTAAATAAGCTAACTAGCTTCTGGATTAGCTTCTGGGCTAGCTTCTGGCTAGCTCCTGGCTAGTTTCTGGCTAGCTTCTTGGAGTTTCTGGCTAGCTTCTTGGAGGATTACAGATTTGAGGTAAATAATCCTTTTTTATAAATATAAATTGGTGAGGCGGGTTGCAGGAGAGTGTTTTGAAGATGAGTTGATGGAAAATAAAAATAAAATGTATGTGAAAAAAGTTGTAAATATATATATATATATACAGGACACGCCAAGACAAGGACAAAAGACGTCTGAACTGCTATGCCATCTTGGTTAGTAATAAATAATAATAATAAAACCATTTAAATGCACAATATGGCGTTTATGTTCATATTTAACAACACTATGGTTGAATGAATCTCTTACCACATCGACTTCTGCACTGCCACCCAGAAAAAGAGGCAACTTGGAGCTTACCTCAGTTTAATTTATGATCCTAGGAGGACATCTACGGGCCTTTTTAAGTACTACACCTATTATATTAGATCATCAGAAATGGGAGGGATAAACAGGAGATAGGCCTGTGCACCGTAAAACTAACTAGTTGAAACTAAACACAATTATATTCAAAACCTAACCCCTAACCCCTAACCCAAACCCTAACCCTAACCCCTAACCCCTAACCCTAACCCCAACCCCAACCCTAACCCTAACCCCTAACCCCTAACCCTAACCCTTGTGCAGGTCCGGGCCTCAGTTGGCTGCCATGTGTCCCTGTCGAGTGGTCAGTCATTGAACTACCAGAGTTCAAGAAACTTGAAAAATAATATATGTATATATATTTTATTTTATTTTTTTATTTGAATTGTTTCCTATTGGTCAATGGTCCATGGTCATGGTAACCCAAAGAGAAGAAAATACATATTTTGTTAAATATAAATTTGTTCCCTAGGGATTATTGGTACAGGATCCAAGGGATCATTTAGGATAAATATAAAGTGAATTTTTAAGAGTCCGTGGTCACGGTAACTCTGAAATGCCATTAAAGATCTATGTTTCCGGTCCTAATGGCCACCTTTCTATTTTTATGGGAGCTTACTGGTAAAAAAGGCCCTGTTGGCTCAGTATTGGTGTCTGTCCGTCAGTAAGGTTGGGACCAAGGATGGGTGGGGATACACATGCATACACACATGAACATAAAGGGGGATGTGCCTATACATATATTTTTTACATATACAAAAGCATACACATACATCCCCACAAGTGGTGTGAGGTATAACATACAACGTCACACTCCACTACATCCTAGTGTGTGCATATATATGAGAGCTGTGTAAAAATCCAATTAAGGAAAGAAAAGTGTACAAATAAAATAGTAGCCAAAAGGAGACTCCTCCGACGTCTGTGTGGAACCTGCCTTCCTTACAGCAACACTACAGATCTAGAGGAGTCCCAGCCACGACGCGTTTCTGCCTTACCCGGCTTCATCAGGTAGCAGGGAGGAGAATATTTAAATAAAATTGAAATAAAAGGTGCAAAAAGTAGTAAAAATGTATGTATTTTGTATGTATAATTTTAAACCGTCCCCTCGCCCATACCCGGGCGCGAACCAGGGACCTGCACACATCAACAACTGACAACCACGAAGCGTCGTTACCCATCGCTCCACAAAAGCCGCGTCCCTTGCAGAGCACTACTTCAAGGTCCCAGAGCAGGTGACGTCACTGATTGAAACGCTATTTAGCGCCCACGCTAACTAAGCTAGCCGTTTCACATCTGTTACACTCACCCCCCTTTTGACCTTCCTCCTTTTTCCGCAGCAACCAGTAATCCGGGTCAACAGCATCAATTAAGTATAAATTTAGACCGTCCCCTCGCCCATACCCGGGCGCGAACCAGGGACCTTTCTGCACATATCAACTACTGACACCTACGAAGCGTCGTTACCCATCGCTCCACAAAACCCGCGGCCCTTGCAGAGCAAGGGGAACTACTACTTCAAGGTCTCAGAGCAAGTGACGTCACTGATTGAAACGCTATTTAGCGCCCACGCTAACTAAGCTAGCCGTTTCACATCTGTTACATATATATATCTACATGTACAGTAGGGTGTACTGTATAATTTACTTGCCTTGAATGTAGTCCTGGTTGGGTGTTTGGAGCGAAATGCTGCCTGTCCGGTGGCCTCCCTGTAAAGTTGTGAGGAGTGCTACCTCTCTGGTGTGTGCATGTGTGGGCCAGGTGGCTTAGGTTATTTTGATTGGTCTACACTGTTACTAGGTAGGATAGCCGGTAACAGGTTGTGGTGTGGAGGTTTCAGATAAAGGTGAGAGTGGAATGGGGATGCAGTAAAGTGGATGGGCAGTTGGAGTAGAGGTCAAGCACACCTAACAACAATACAATGGAGACCCAATATGATAAATGTTCAACCTTGTAGTGACACAAGGTTTTCAAAATGTTATTTGGTATGAATGAAGAATGGAGTGTGACAAAACAGGGGACACAAAACATTGTAAGGGACAGACAAGGTTAACAACATGAGGTCAGGTACAGATACATGTACACACACACACACACCTACACAGAGGGGTTAGAACTGGGGTTGCAGTTCGGGTTAGGAATGGTAGGGGTTCGAATAGTTGAGGTTAGGGTTAGGGTGGGTAAGGTTAGGGTCAAAGTTAGAATGGTTAAGGTTGGCATTAGGGTTAGGGCTAAGGACAAAGTAAGGGTGATTGAGGTTAGGTTTAGAGTAAGAATGGTTGCGGTCAGGGTTAGAATGGTTAACGTTAGGTTACCTGTAGGTGAGGAGTTGGTTAAGTCTTGTAAGGTCCAATTAACAAATAGGGATCACAGTACATTATAAGAGACAGACAAGGTTAACAACATAAGGTCAGACACAGACACATATACTAATACACACACACAGGGGGGTTCGGGCTAGGATTGCAGTTAAGGTTAGGGGCTAGGGTTAGGGTTAGGATTAGTGTTAGTGTTAGGAATGGTTAGGGTTAGGATGGTTAAGGTTAGGGTTGGGGTGGTTAAGGTTTAGGGTAAGAATGGTTAAGGCTAGGGTAGAGTTCAGTTAGAATGGTTAAGGTTAGGGTTAGGTTTAGAGTTAGGATGGTTAAGGTTTGTGTTGGGTTTAGAATGGTTAAGGTTAGGGTAAGAATGGTTAAGGTTAGGGTTAAAGTCAAAGTTAGAATGGTTAAGGTTAGGTTTAGGGTATGAATGTTTCAGGTTAGGGTTGGAATGGTTCCGGTTAGGTGAGGGGTTGGGTGAGGGGTTGGGTAGGTCTTGTGGGGTCCAATTTTAAATGGATGTAAAAAGCATTATATATATATATATATATATATATATATATATATGTATATAGGTAATAGGTAATATATATATATATATGTATATAGGTAATAGGTAATATATATATATATATGTATATAGGTAATAGGTAATATATATATATATATGTATATAGGTAATAGGTAATATATATATAAATATGTATATAGGTAATAGGTAATATATATATATATATATATATGTATATATATAATGCTTTTTACATCCGTTTAAAATATCGAGTGGTGTGGTCATGATGTCTAGGTCCGCTTGTCAACGGATGTGGAAAGCATAGTGCAACCTAGGAGTTTACTCCCCATCGGATCCTTTTCTCTTAGCTCCATGTTGTCTATGTATTTACTTCCGCGTTCGTCAGTCTTTAGGTCCTGGATGTTTTCAATCATGTTGTGTAATTCAGGGGTTATTCCCTTCCAGGATCCTAACTCTGAATCAGCCCATGTCTAGTCGAATCCAGCTGGTTTGTATGGGTATACTCTGCGTAGGATCAGGCAAAACCATCGAGTTGCGTACCTTGTGCAGGTCCGGGCCTCAGTTGGTTGCCATGTGTCCCTGTCAAGTGGTCAGTCATTGAACTACCATTGGTTTGAGCAGACAAAAACTCAGAAGGCGAGCCCTCTTTGTGGCCGCCATGCATCCGCGCTTGGAGTTCCGTCCTGTATTTCGGTAGGTGTATAGGGGGTTTTAGGATCAGGCAAACAACATCTGGCTTTTGCATCGTACGTCTGCCAGGAGTCATAGTTGATTGCCATGTTCCATCCCACATATCTTGGTCGTAGGTGATTCAGTAGTTCAGGTGATAGTGACCAGTGGAGCTACTCCCTTCCAGGATCGTAATGTTTCCAGAGGTATATCCTCCCTAGACAGTGAATTTGTTCGTAGTCCAGGTAAAAAAGTGGATCGGTTGTCCAGGCTTAGTGCGGCGGGGTAAGGGGTCCCCCAGTGAAAATTTGTGGGATCCAATTCTCCGCCAGACATAATCTGGGCACCCCAGGGATTACACGGCCGAGGCGATACTCCAGGCGCAGCACCTGACCCCAAAGCCCCACTTTCTAGGTCTAAGGTACCCCAACACGCTAGGGAGACCCACACGCTACTGGACATACTGCCAATCTAATTCTAAACTGGGGTAGAAAGTCATCCAGCGCGGTATGTGAGTCCCCTGTTTGTACGAAGCTGGGGGGGTTGAGCATTTCGGTCTGCCAACAGGACCCCGAGAGGTCCCGGAGGAGTCCAGTCCATCCATTTCATCGCGTCTTCTTGCTTGGTGTATGGAGGAGCCTAATTGCTTAGGGTGTAATTGCTGCGGGTGAGTCGCCAAGGTCGGGGTCCCAAGAGTAGTTGGAGAAAAAAGGTTCTCGTCCGTTGGGGGTGCTGGTGGGTTTCTTCAAAGAGGTATTTTTGGAAGGATGGTGAGTTGGTGAGGGTTATTAGTTTGTAAATTTAGTTATTTATGTTCTATTTTATAGTCTATTTTCGTCAAGGGTCCATGTTCATGGTAACCCAAAGAGAATAAAATTCATATTTTGTTAAATATAAATTTGTTCCCTAGTGATTATTGGTACAGGATTTAAGGGATCATTTAGGATAAATATAAAGTTAATTTTTAAAGTGGCTAGTGATACATTTATTACATCAATTTTTCCATTATTAAAGTGACTAGAGTTGAGTCAGTATGTTAGCAGCAGCCACTCAATGTTAGTGATGGCTGTTTAAAAGTCTGATGGCCTTGAGATAGAAGCTGTTTTTCAGTCTCTCGGCCCCCGCTTTGATGCACCTGTAATGACCTCGCCTTCTGGATGATAGCGGGGTGAACAGGCAGTGGCTCGGGTGGTTGTTGTCCTTGATGATGTTTTTGGCCTTCCGGTGACATCGGGTGGTGTAGGTGTCCTGGAGGGCAGGTAGTTTGCCCCCGGTGATGCGTTGTGCAGACCTCACTACCCTCTGGAGAGCCTTATGGTTGTGGGCGGAGCAGTTGCCGTACCAGGCAGTGATACAGCCCAAAAGGATGCTCTCGATTGTGCATCTGTAAAAGTTTGTGAGTGTCTTTGGTGACAAGCCAAATTTCTTCTCACTCCTGAGGTTGAAGAGGCGCTGCTTCGCCTTCTTTACCACACTGTCTGTGTGGGTGGACCATTTCAGTTTGTCCGTGATGTGTATGCCAAGGAACTTAAAACTTTCCACCCTCTCCACTACTGTGCCGTCGATGTGGATATGCGGCTGCTCCCTCTGCTGTTTCCTGAAGTCCACGATCATCTCCTTTGTTTTGTTAACATTGAGTGTGAGGTTATTTTCCTGACACCACACTCCGAGGGCCCTCACCTCCTCCATGTAGGTCGTCTCGTCGTTGTTGGTAATCAAGCCTACCACTGTAGTGTTGTCTGCAAACTTGATGATTGAGTTGGAGGCGCTCCCTTGTGGGGCCCCAGTGTTGAGGATTTATTTTTTAATTTTTAATTTATTTAACTAGGCAAGTCAGTTAAGAACAAATTATTATTTTCAATGACAGCCTAGGAACAGTGGGTTAACTGCCTGTTCAGGGGCAGAACGACAGATTTGTACCTTGTCAGCTCAGGGATTTGAACTTGCAACCTTCCAGTTACTAGTCCAACGCTCTAACCACTAGGCTACCCTGCCACCAGGATCAGCTGGGTGGAGATGTTGTTACCAACCCTCACCACCTGGGGGCGGCCCGTCAGGAAGTCCAGGACCATGTTGCACAGGGCGGGGTTGAGACCCAAGTCCTCCAGCTTAATAACGATTTTGGAGGGACAGCATTCTTACAGGTATTCCTCTTGTCCAGATGGGTTAGGGCAGTGTGCAGTGCGATTGCGATTGCGTCGTCTGTGGACCTATTGGGGCGGTAAGCAAATTGGAGTGGGTCTAGGGTGTCAGGTAGGGTGGAGGGGATATGGTCCTTGACTAGTCTCTCAAAGCACTTCATGATGACGGAAGTGAGTGCTACGGGTTAGCAGTAGTCATTTAGCTTAGTTACCTTAGCTTTCTTGGGAACAGGAACAATGGTGACCCTCTTGAAGCATGTGGGAACAGCAGACTGGGATAAGGATTGATTGAATATGTCTGTAAACACACCAGCCAGCTGGTCTGCGCATGCTCTGAGGACACGGCTGGGGATGCCGTCTGGGCCGGCAGCCTTGCGAGGGTTAACAGGATTAAATGTTTTACTCACGTTGGCTGCGGTGAAAGAAAGCCTGCAGCTTTTGTTAGCGGGCCGTGTCAGTGGCACTGTATTGTCCTCAAAGCAAGCAAAGAAGTTGTTTAGTTTGTCTGGGAGCAAGACATCGTGGTCCGCAATGGGGCTGGATTTTCTTTTGTAGTCTGTGATTGACTGTAGACCCTGCCACATACCTCTCTTGTCTGAGCTGTTGAATTGCGACTCTTCTTTGTCTCTATATTGACGCTTAGCTTGTTTGATTGCCTTGCGAAGGGAATAGCTACACTGTTTGTATTCGCTCTTGTTTCCGTTTGCGTTGCCATGATTAAACGCAGTGATTCTGCTTTCAATTTTGCATGAATGCTGCCATCAATCCATGGATTCTGGTTGGGGAATGTTTTAATAGACGCTGTGGGTACAACATCACTGATGCACTTGCTAATAAACTCGCTCACAGAATCAGCGTATTCATCAATGTTGTTGTTCTACGCTTTGCGGACCATACCTAAATATGATTATCAATCAGAGACAACGATAAACAGCTGCCTCTGATTGGGAACCATACCAGGCCAACATAGATATCTAATTCCCCTAGATAACCCACCCGTAATCACACCCCGACCTAACCAACATAGATATCTAATTCCCCTAGATAACCCACCCTTAATCACACCCCGACCTAACCAACATAGAGAATAAACAGCTCTCTATGCTCAGGGCGTGACACCTGGGTATCTGAAGTTGTCCACATATTCTAGGAACCGTCCAGAGTAGTGATGCTAGTCGGGCGGGCGGGTCCGGGCAGCGAACGGTTGAAAAGCATGCATTTGGTTTTACTAGCATTTAAGAGCAGTTGAAGGCTACGGAAGGAGTGTTGTATGGCATTGAAGCTCGTTTGTATACAGAATGGTGTCGTCTGCGTAGAGGTGGATCAGAAAATCACCAGCAGCAAGAGCAACATCGTTGATATAGACAGAGAAAAGAGTCGGCTCGAAAATTGAACCCTGTGGCACCCCCATAGAGACTGCCAGAGGTCCGGAAAACAGGCCCTCCGATTTGACACACTGTCTGCGAAGTAGTTGGTGAACCAGGCGAGGCAGTCATTAGAGAAACCAAGGCTATTGAGTCTGCCGATAAGAATACGGTGATTGACAGAGTCGAAAGCCTTGGCCAGGTCGATGAAGACAGCTGCACAGTACTGTCTTTTATCGATGGCGGTTATGATATCGTTTAGTACCTTGAGCGTGGCTGAGGTGCACCCATGACCAGCTCGGAAACCGGATTGCACAGCGGAGAAGGTACGGTGGGATTCGAAGAAGACTTTAGAAAGGCAGGGCAGGATGGATATAGATCTATAACAGTTTGGGTCTAGAGTATCACCCCCTTTGAGGAGGGAGATGACCGCAGCAGCTTTCCAGTCTTTAGGGATCTCGGGCGATACGAAAGAGAGGTTGAACAGACTGGTAACAGGGGTTGCAACAATGGCGGCAGATAATTTTAGAAAGAGAGAGTCCAGATTGTCTAGCCCAACTGATTTGTACGGGTCCAGGTTTTGCAGGTCTTTCAGAACATCCGCAATCTGGATTTGGGAGAAGGAGAAGCTGGGGATGCTCGGGCAAGTAGCTGCGGGGGGTGTGGTGCTGTTTGCCGGGGTTGGGGTAGCCAGGAGGAAAGCATGGCCAGCCGTAGAGAAATGCTAATTAAAATGTTTGATTATCATGGTTTTTCGGTGGTGACTGTGTTACCTAGCCTCAGTGCAGTGGGCAGCTGGGAGGAGGTGCTCTTGTTCTCCATGGACTTTGCAGTGTCCCAAAACCTTTTGGAGTTAGAGCTACTGAATGCAGATTTCTGTTTGAAAAAGCTAGCCTTTGCTTTCCTGACTGATTGCTTGTATTGGTTCCTGACTTCCCTGAACAGTTGCATATTGCGGGGACTATTCGATGCTATTGCAGTCCGCCACAGGATGTTTTTTTTGTGCTGGTCAAGGGCAGTCAGGTCTGGAGTGAATCAAGGGCTATATCTGTTCTTAGTTCTACATTTATTTTCTACTGTAGAATATAAAGACTGTGTTCTATTGTAGAATATAAAGACTTTTCTACTGCAGAATATTAAGACTTTTCTAATGTAGAATATAATTACTTTTCTAGTGTAGAATATAAAGACTGTGTTCTACTGTAGAATATAAAGCCTGTGTTCTACTGTAGCATATAAAGACGGTTCTACTGTAGAATATAAAGACTGTGTTCTACTGTAGAATATAAAGACTGTGTTCTACTGTAGAATATACAGACTGTTCTACTGTAGAATATAAAGACTATGTTCTACTGTAGAAAATAATGACTGTTCTACTGTAGAATATAAAGACTGTGTTCTGCTGTAGAATTTAAAGACTGTTCTACTGTAGAATATAAAGACTGTGTTCCAATGTAGAATTTAAGACTGTGTTCTACTGTAGAATGACTGTTCTACTGTAGAATATAAAGACTGTGTTCTTTGGGGTGGGGTTATATCCCTCCTGTTTGGCCCTGTCCGGGGGTGTCCTCAGATGGGGCCACAGTGTCTCCTGACCCCTCCTGTCTCAGCCTTCAGTATTTATGCTGCAGTAGTTTATGTGTCGGGGGGCTAGGGTCAGTTTGTTATATCTGGAGTACTTATTCTGTCCTATTCGGTGTCCTGTGTGAATTTAAGTGTGCTCTCTCTAATTCTCTCTTTCTCTCTTTCTTTCTCTCTCTCTCTCGGAGGACCTGAGCCCTAGGACCATGCCTCAGGACTACCTGACATGATGACTCCTTGCTGTCCCTAGTCCATCTGGCTGTGCTGCTGCTCCAGTTTCAACTGTTCTGCCTTAATATTATTGGACCATGCTGGTCATTTATGAACATTTGAACATCTTGGCCATGTTCTGTTATAATCTCCACCCGGCACAGCCAGAAGAGGACTGGCCACCCCACATAGCCTGGTTCCTCTCTAGGTTTCTTCGTAGGTTTTGGCCTTTCTAGGGAGTTTTTCCTAGCCACCGTGCTTCTACACCTGCATTGCTTGCTGTTTGGGGTTTTAGGTTGGGTTTCTGTACAGCACTTTGAGATATCAGCTGATGTACGAAGGGCTATATAAATCAATTTGATTTGATTTGATTTGTTCTGATGTAGAATTTAAGACTGTGTTCTGCTGTAGAATTTAAGACTGTTCTGCTGTAGAATATAAGACTGTGTTCTACTCTAGAATATAAAGACTGTGTTCTACTCTAGAATATAATGACTGTGTTCTACTCTAGAATATAAAGACTGTGTTCTACTGTAGAATATAAACACTGTGATCTGCAGTAGACCACAAAGAGGGGACCATAAAGAGCATTACAATGACACTGTGCTCGTGCATGGACTCGTGCTGCTAACATGGGGCTTGAGCTACTGCGCATGTTAGAGCTCAGATGCACAAACACGCAACTCTTGACATATACAGTCTCTCTCCCTGCCTCTCTCTCCCTGCCTCTCTCTCACTCTCTCTCCCTGCCTCTCTCACACACACACTCTCTCCCTCTCTCCCTGCTTCTCTCTCACCATCTCTCCCTGCCTCTCTCTCACTCACTCTCCCTGACTCTCTCTCACTCTCTCTCCCTTCCTCTCTCTCTCACACTCTCTCTCCCTGCCTCTCTCACACACCCTCTCTCTTACACACACTCTCTCTCCCTCGTTTTCACAAACTCCCTCACTTTCTCTTACTCACGTACGCTCCCTCCCTTCCTCCTACCCACCCTCTCTCCTCCCTACCTCCCTCTCTCCCTCCCTCCCTCCCCCTCCTACCCACCCTCTATCCTCCCTACCTCCCTCTCTCCCTCCCTCTCTCCCTCCCTCCCCCTCCTACTCACCCTCTCTCCTCTCTACCTCCCTCCCTCCGTCTCTCTTCTGACAGATATATCGTCATTGTGCGGGCAGGCGGAAGGAGCTGGGTTGAACTTGAGAACGGCTCACGAGAGGAGACGGAGGACAGGACATGATGCTGCTGCAGTAACCGACATCGTTGTTAAAACATCGCAGCAACCAGCGTAGCAACCAGAGTGTCAAGGTAAGATCAACAGCTCTCTCTTCATTCTGCAGTAATTCTCATTATGACATTCCATCTCTCCCTCTTTCCCTCTCTCTTTCAATCTCTCCTCTGTACCTCTGTTTCCCTCTCTCCCTCCATCTCTCCCTCTTTCTCTTTCTCCATCTCTCCTCTCTCTGCCTCTCCATCTCTGCCTCTTTCTCTCTCTCTGCCTCTCCATCTCTGCCTCTTTCTCTCTATCTGTCATTCTCTCTCTCTTGGTGTCTGTCTGTCTGTCTGTCTGTCTGTCTGTCTGTCTGTCTGTCTGTCTCAGACTGGCCAATAAAAAGAAAAGGTTAAGATGGACAAAAAATCTCTCCTCTCTCTCTGCCTCTCCATCTCTGTCTCTTTCTCCCTGAGTCGCCTCTTCACTGTTGACATCGAGACTGGTGTTTTGTGGGTAGTATTTAATGAAGCTGCCAGACATTTCTAAGTGACCCCAAACTTTAGAACAGTAGTGTATACTAATACAATTGGTCAGAGAAAGACATTTTTGTTTAACAAATATTACATTTTCTGAAAAAAAAGAGTGGCCAAAATTGGCACCCTTGTTTTCAATACCTCACCTTACGAGGATAACGACACATAGTATTTTTCTAAAATGTTGTATGAGAATGGATAACACATTGAGAGGTATCTTAGACCATTCCTCCATACACTCTTAAAAACATGGTGCTAACTACCACCTAAAAGGGTTCTTCGGCAGCCCCCATAGGAGAAGCCTTTGAAGAACCCTTTTTGAGTTCCATATAGAACCCTTTTTGGTTCCACGTAGAACCCTTTTGAGTTCCATGTAGAACCCTTTACCCAAAATGTGTGGTTTTATTTGAAGAGGGCAGTCCATAAGCACAGACAAAGGATCTGTAAAGATTATGTATGGAGGAACGGTATAAGATCCCTCCCAATGTGTTCGCCAAATCATAAAACATTGTAGGAAAAGGCTCAGTGCCGTTTTCATCTTAAGGTGGGGTATTGAAAGGTATTGAAAACAGGGGTGCCAATAATTTTGACCGCTAACTTCTTGAGAGAAAAAAATTAGGATTACTTGTTAAACAAAATCTCTGTCTGAACAATTGTATTTGTATAAAATAATTGTAAAAAAAATGTTGCATACAATGTAGCTCAGTATTTGTTTTATTTATTTTATACAGTATTTTTGCTCATATTTATCAAGGGTTTAATAATGTTGAACCCCACTGTATATCTAAATGTTTATCAAGGATGTCAATAATGTTGAACCCCACTGTATATCTAAATGTTTATCAAGGATGTCAATAATGTTGAACCCCACTGTATATCTAAATGTTTATCAAGGGTTTAATAATGTTGAACCCCACTGTATATCTAAATGTTTATCAAGGGTGTTTACAGGATTCTTCCGGTGAAGGAGAGGCGGACCAAAATGCAGCGTGGTTATTTATATACATCTTTAATAAAGATGAAAACACGAACAGTATACAAAAACAATAAACGTGAAAAAACCTAAACAGCCTATCTGGTGCAAACAAACACAGAGCAATCACCCACGAAACACTCAAAGACTATGGCTGCCTAAATATGGTTCCCAATCAGAGACAACGATAAACACCTGCCTCTGATTGAGAACCACTCCAGGCAGCCATAGACTATTCTAGACAACCCCACTAACCACTATCCCATAACCTAGAACAAATCCCTAGACAAAACACACCACATAAAATAACCCATGTCACACCCTGGCCTGACCAAAATAATAAAGAAAACACAAAATACTAAGACCAGGGCGTGACAAAGGGTTTAATAATGTTGGACCCCACTGTATATCTAAATGTCTATCAAGGGTTTAATAATGTTGCACCCCACTGTATATCTAAATGTCTATCAAGGGTTTAATAATGTTGCACCCCACTGTATATCTAAATGTCTATCAAGGGTTTAATAATGTTGCACCCCACCCCACTGTATATCTAAATGTCTATCAAGGGTTCAATAATGTTGAACCCCACTGTATATCTAAATGTTTATCAAGGGTTTAATAATGTTGAACCCCACTGTATATCTAAATGTTTATCAAGGATGTCAATAATGTTGCACCCCACCCCACTGTATATCTAAATGTTTATCTCTCCAACAGAATGGAGCTGATGATAGTTATCCTCCTGCTAACTCTAGCCCAGTCTGCAGAGAGTGGGGGAAAACCAGCTAAGAAAGTCAAGAAGGGAAAGCAAGTCATATGTCCTTCGTAAGTCCTTCCCAGTGGTAGTAGTGGTATCAAATCAAAGTTTATTTGTCACGTGCACCGAATACAACAGGTGTAGTAGAACTTACAGTGAAATGCTTACTTACAGGCTCTAACCCAATAGTGTGAAAAAAAGGTGTGTGTGTGTGTGTGTGTGTGTGTGTGTGTGTGTAAGTAAAGAAATAAAACAACAGTAAAAAGACATTTGAAAACAGTAGCACAGACACCGGTTAGTCAGACGTTTTGAGTTAGTATGTACATGTAGGTATGGTTAAAGTGACTATGCATATATGATAAACAGCAGCGTAAAAAGAGGGGTTGGTGGGGGTGGTGGGACACAATGCAGATTGTCCAGGTATCCATTTGGTTACCTGTTCATCAGTCTTATGACTTGGGGGTAAAAACTGTTGAGAAGCCTTTTTGTCCTAGACTTGGCACTCCGGTACCGCTTGCCATTGCGGTAGTAGAGAGAACAGTCTATGACTGGGCTGGCTGGGGTCTTTGACAATTTTTAGGGCCTTCCACTGACACCGCCTGGTGTAGAGGTCCTGGATGGCAGGCAACTTTGCCCCAGTGATGTACTGGGCCGTACGCAATACCTCTGAAGTGCCTTGCGGTCAAAGGCCGAGCAATTGCCGTACCAGGCAGTGATGAAACCGGTCAGGATGCTCTCGATGTTGCAGCTGTAGAACCTTTTGAGGATCTCAGGACCCATGGCAAATCTTTTTAGTCTCCTGAGGGGGTAAAGGCTTTGTCGTGCCCTCTTCACGACTGTCTTGGTGTGTTTGGAAAATTCTAGTTTGTTGTTGATGTGGACACCAAGGAACTTGAAGCTCTCAACCTGCTCCACTACAGCCCTGTCGATGAGAATGGGGGCGTGCTCGGTCCTTCTTTTCCTGTAGTCCACAATCATCTCCTTAGTCTTGGTTACGTTGAGGGATAGGTTGTTATTCTTGCACCACCCGGCCAGGTCTCTGACCTCCTCCCTATAGACTGTCTCGTCGTTGTCGGTGATCAGGCCGACCACTGTTGTGTCGTCTGCAAACTTAATGATGGTGTTGGAGTCGTGCCTGGCCATGCAGTTGTGGGTGAACAGGGAGTACAGGAGGGGACTGAGCATGCACCCCTGGGGAGCTCCAGTGTTGAGGATCAGTGTGGCAGATGTTTTGCTACCTACCCTCACCACCTGGGGGCGGCCCATCAGGAAATCCAGGATCCAGTTGCAGAGGGAGTTGTTTAGTCCCAGGTTCCTTAGCTTAGTGATGAGCTTTGAGGGTACTATGGTGTTGAACGCTGAGCTGTAGTCAATGAATAGCATTCTCACATAGGTGTTCCTTTTGTCCAGCTGGGAAAGGGCAGTGTGGAGTGCAATAGAGATTGCATTATCTGTGGATCTGTTTGGACGGTATGCAAATTTGAGTGGGTCTAGGGTTTCTGGGATAATGGTGTTGATGTGAGCCATTACCAGCCTTTCAAAGCACTTAATGCCTACTGACGTGAGTGCTACGGGTCTGTTGTCATTTAGGCAGGCTGCCTTTGTGTTCTTGGGCAGAAGGACTGTGGTGGTCTGCTTGAAACATGTTGGTATTACAGACTCAGTCAGGGACATGTTGAAAATATCAGTGAAGACACCTGGGTCAGCACATGCCCGGAGCACACATCCTGGTAATACGTCTGGCCCCGCACCCTTGTGTATGTTGACCTGTTTAAAGGTCTTACTCACATCGGCTACGGAGAGCGTGATCACACAGTCGTTCGGAACAGCTGTTGCTCTCAATCATGCCTCAGTGTTGCTTGACTCGAAGTGAGCATAGAAGTGATTTAGCTCGTCTGGTAGGCTCGTGTCACTGGGCAGCTCGCGGCTGTGCTTCCCTTTGTAGTCTGTAATAGTTTACAAGCCCTGCCACATCCGACGGGCTTCGGAGCTGGTGTAGTATAATTCAGTCTCAGCCCTGTATTATCACTTTGCCTGTTTGATGGTTCGTCGCAGGGCATGGCAGGATTTCTTGTAAGCTTTGGGTTAGAGTCCCGCACATTGAAAGCGGCAGCTCTACCCTTTAGCTCCGTGTAAATGTTACCTGTAATCCATGGCTTCTGGTTGGGGTATGTACGTACAGTCACTGTGGGGACGACGTCCTCGATGCACTTATTGATAAAGCCAGTGACTGATGTGGGGTACTCCTCAATGCCATCGGAAGAATCCCGGAACATGTTCCAGTCTGTGCTAGCAAAACAGTCCTGTAGTTTAGCATCTGCTTCATCTGACCACTTTTTTATAGACCGAGTCACTGGTGCTTCCTGCTTTAATTTTTGCGTGTAAGCAGGAATCAGGAGGATAGAGTTGTGGTCGGATTTACCAAATGGACGGCGAGGGAGAGCTTTGTACGCGTCTCTGTGTGTGGAGTACAGGTGATCTAAAATGTTTGTTCCCTCTGGTTGCACATTTAACATGTTGATAGAGATTTGGTAGAACTGATTTAAGTTTCCCTGCATTAAAGTCTCCGGCCACTAGGAGTGCCGCCTCTGGGTGAGTGGTTTCCTGTTTGCTTATATCTTTATACAGCTGACTGAGTGCGGTCTTATAAACATCCACGAAAAGTATAGCTGAGAACTCTCTAGGCAAGTACTGTGGCCTGCAATTTATCACAATATACTCTACTTCAGGTGATCCAAATCTAGAGACTTCCTTAGATTTCATGCACCAGCTGTTGTGAACAAATATTCACAGACAGCCCCTCCCTCGTCTCTGTGCTGTTCTATCCTGCCGGTGCAGCGTATATCCCGCTAGCTGAATATCCATTCAGCCACGATTACGTTTTTCAGCCACAACAGTTTTTAAGGTCCCGTTGGTAGAATATTCGTAATCGTACCTCGTCTAGTTTATTGTTCAATGATTGCACGTTGGCGAGTAATATTGACTGTAACGGCAGCTTTCCTACTCGCCTTCTGCGGGTCCTGACGAGGAATCCGGCTCTTCGTCCTCTGTACCTGTGTCGCTTCCTCTTGCGAATAACTGGGATGTCGGCCCTGCCGGGTGTTTGGAGAATATCATGTGAGTCTTGCTTGTTGTTGAAAAAATCTTTGTCTAATCCGAGGTGAGTGATCGCTGCCCTGATATATCCAGAAGCTCTTTGTCTAATCCGAGGTGAGTGATCGCTGTCCTGATATACAGAAACTCTTTGTCTAATCCGAGGTGAGTGATCGCTCCCCTGATATACAGAAGCTCTTTGTCTAATCCGAGGTGAGTGATCGCTGCCCTGATATACAGAAACTCTTTGTCTAATCCGAGGTGAGTGATCGCTGTCCTGATATCCAGAAGCTCTTTGTCTAATCCGAGGTGAGTGATCGCTGTCCTGATATCCAGAAGCTCTTTGTCTAATCCGAGGTAAGTGATCGCTGTCCTGATATACAGAAGCTCTTTGTCTAATCCGAGGGGAGTGATCGCTGCCCTGATATACAGAAGCTCTTTGTCTAATCCGAGGTGAGTGATCCCTGCCCTGATATACAGAAGCTCTTTGTCTAATCCGAGGTGAGTGATCGCTGTCCTGATATCCAGAAGCTCTTTGTCTAATCCGAGGTGAGTGATCGCTGCCCTGATATACAGAAGCTCTTTGTCTAATCCGAGGTGAATGATCGCTGTCCTGATATCCAGAAGCTCTTTGTCTAATCCGAGGTGAGTGATCGCTGCCCTGATATACAGAAGCTCTTTGTCTAATCCGAGGTGAGTGATCGCTGTCCTGATATCCAGAAGCTCTTTGTCTAATCCGAGGTGAGTGATCGCTGCCCTGATATACAGAAGCTCTTTGTCTAATCCGAGGTGAGTGATCGCTGTCCTGATATCCAGAAGCTCTTTGTCTAATCCGAGGTGAGTGATCGCTGCCCTGATATATCCAGAAGCTCTTTGTCTAATCCGAGGTGAGTGATCGCTGCCCTGATATACAGAAGCTCTTTGTCTAATCCGAGGTGAGTGATCGCTGCCCTAATATATCCAGAAGCTCTTTGTCTAATCCGAGGTGAGTGATCGCTGCCCTGATATACAGAAGCTCTTTGTCTAATCCGAGATGAGTGATCGCTGCCCTGATATATCCAGAAGCTCTTTGTCTAATCCGAGGTGAGTGATCGCTGCCCTGATATACAGAAGCTCTTTGTCTAATCCGAGGTGAGTGATCGCTGCCCTGATATACAGAAGCTTGTTTTTGCCGTAAAATACGGTTGCAGAAATATTATGTACAAAATATGTTACAAATAACGTGAAAAAAAACACATAATAGCACAATTAGTTGGGAGCCCATAAAACTGCTGCCATTTCTTCCTGCGCCATTTTAGTAGTAGTAGTATCAGTAGTTTAATTAGTAGTAGCAGTAGCAGTAGTTTAATTAGTAGTAGCAGTAGCAGTAGTTTAGTAGCAGTAGTAGTAGTTGTAGTAAAAATAGTGATGGTGGTGTTAGTAATAGTAGTAGTAGTTAGTAGTAGTAGTAGTAGTTTAATTAGTAGTAGCACTAGCAGTAGTAGTAAAAATAGTGGTGGTGTTAGAAGTACTAGTAGTAATGGTAGTAGTAGTAGTAGTAGTAGTAGTAGTAATGATAATAGTATTAGTAGTAGTAGTAGTAGTAGTAATGATAATAGGATTAGTAGTAGTAGTAGTAGTAGTAATGGTAATAGTAGTAGTAGTAATAATAGTAGTAGTAGTAGTTTAATTAGTAGTAGCAGTAAAAATAGTGGTGGTGGTAGAAGTAGTAGTAATAGTAGTAATAGTTGTAGAGGTAGTAGTAGTAAAGGTTGTAGTAGTAATAGTAGTAATAGTAGTAGAGGTAGTAGTTGTAATAATAATGTTGGTGGTAGTAGTAGTAGTAGTAGAGGTTGTAGTAGTAGTAGTAGTAGAGGTTGTAGTAGTAGTAGTAGTAATAGTAGTAGAGGTAGTAGTAGTAGCAGTAGTAGTAGAGGCTGTAGTAGTAGTAGTAGTAGTAGAGGTAGTAGCAGGAGTAGTAGCAGTGATAGTAGTACCATCAGTAGTAGTAGTAGTAGTAATAATGTTGGTGGTAGTAGCAGTAGCAGTAGAGGTTGTAGTAGTAGTAGTAGTAGTAGGTTGTAGTAGTAGTAGTAGTATAGAGGTTGTTGTAGTAGTAGTAGTATAGAGGTTGTTGTAGTAGTAGTAGTAGTAGTAGTAATAGTAGCAGTAGTAGTAGAGGTTGTTGTAGTAGTAGTAGTAGTAGTAGTACTAGTATAGAGGTTGTTGTAGTAGTAGAGGTTGTTGTAGTAGTAGTAGTAGAAGTAGTAGTAGAGGTTGTAGTAGTAGTAGTAGTAGAGGTTGTAGTAATAGTAGTAGTAGTAGAGTTTGTAATAGTAGTAGTATAGAGGTTGTTGTAGTAGTAGTAGTAGTAGTAGTAGAGGTTGTAGTAGTAGTAGCAGTAGTAGAGGCTGTAGTAGTAGTAGCAGTAGTAGAGGTAGTAGCAGTAGCAGGAGTAGTAGCAGTGGTAGTAGTAGCAGCAGTAGTAGTAGAGGTTGTAGTAGTAGTAGTAGTAGTAGTAGCAGTAGTAGCAGTAGTAATAGTAGTAGTAGTAGTAGTAGTAGTAGTAGTATTAGTAGTTCTAGTAGTAGCAGTAGTAGTAGTATTAGTCCTAGTAGTAGTAGTAGTAGTAGTAGTAGTAGTAGCAGTAGTAACAGTAGTAGTAGTAGTAGTAGTAGTAGTAGTAGTAGTAGTATAGTATAGTATAGTATTAGTAGTTCTAGTAGTAGTAGTAGTAGTAGTAGTAGTAGTAGTAGTAGTATAGTATTAGTAGTTCTAGTAGTAGCAGTAGTAGTAGTAGTAGTAGTAGTAGTATAGTATTAGTAGTTCTAGTAGTAGCAGTAGTAGTAGTAGTAGTAACAGTAGTAGTAGTAACAGTAGCAGTAGTAGTAAGTGTATTATGTGTTTGTGTTACAGACAGCTGTCTGCAGAGGAGATTGCTCAGGTACCAGCCAACTCCACCAGCAACATCCTCAACAGGCTGATGGTGACATATGACTCTCGCATACGACCCAACTTTAAAGGTTAGTTACATATATACAACCAACTCCATGGCCTTGTGGTTGGAGTGTTATACAGTAACAACCCACAGTAACAACCCATGACTGAACTGTTATACAGTAACAACTCTAACCCATGACTCTATTGAACTGTTATACAGTAACAACTCTAACCCATGACTCTATTGACCTGTTATACCGTAACAACTCTAACCCATGACTCTATTGACCTGTTATACAGTAACAACCCATAACTCTATTAAACTGTTATACAGTAACAACCCATGACTCTATTGAACTGTTATACAGTAACAACCCATGACTCTATTGAACTGTTATACAGTAACAACCCATGACTCTATTGAACTGTTATACAGTAACAACCCATGACTTTATTGACCTGTTATACAGTAACAACCCATGACTCTATTGACCTGTTATACAGTAACAACTCTAACCCATGACTCTATTGAACTGTTATACAGTTACAACCCATGACTCTATTGACCTGTTATACAGTAACAACTCTAACCCATGACTCTATTGACCTGTTATACAGTAACAACTCTAACCCATGACTCTATTGACCTGTTATACAGTAACAACCCATAACTCTATTGAACTGTTATACAGTAACAACCACAAACCATGACTCTATTGAACTGTTATACAGTAACAACCCATGACTCTATTGAACTGTTATACAGTAACAACCCATGACTCTATTGAACTGTTATACAGTAACAACCCATGACTTTATTGACCTGTTATACAGTAACAACCCATGACTCTATTGACCTGTTATACAGTAACAACTCTAACCCATGACTCTATTGACCTGTTATACAGTAACAACTCTAACCCATGACTCTATTGACCTGTTATACAGTAACAACTCTAACCCATGACTCTATTGACCTGTTATACAGTAACAACCCATAACTCTATTGAACTGTTATACAGTAACAACCCATGACTCTATTGACCTGTTATACAGAACAACCCATGACTCTATTGACCTGTTATACAGTAACAACCCATGACTATATTGACCTGTTATACAGTAACAACCCATGACTCTATTGAACTGTTATACAGTAACAACTCATGACTCTATTGACCTGTTATACAGTAACAACTCTAACCCATGACTCTATTGAACTGTTATACAGTAACAACCCATGACTCTATTGACCTGTTATACAGTAACAACTCTAACCCATGACTATATTGACCTGTTATACAGTAACAACCCATGACTCTATTGACCTGTTATACAGTAACAACCCTAACCCATGACTCTATTGAACTGTTATACAGTAACAACCCTAACCCATGACTCTATTGAACTGTTATACAGTAACAACCCATGACTCTATTGAACTGTTATACAGTAACAACCCATGACTCTATTGAACTGTTATACAGAAACAACTCATGACTCTATTGAACTGTTATACAGTAACAACCCTAACCCATGACTCTATTGACCTGTTATACAGTAACAACTCTAACCCATGACTCTATTGACCTGTTATACAGTAACAACCCATAACTCTATTAAACTGTTATACAGTAACAACCCATAACTCTATTAAACTGTTATACAGTAACAACCCATGACTCTATTGAACTGTTATACAGTAACAACCCATGACTCTATTGAACTGTTATACAGAAACAACCATAACCCATGACTGTGTTGAACTGTTATACAGTAACAACCCATGACTCTATTGACCTGTTATACAGTAACAACTCTAACCCATGACTCTATTGACCTGTTATACAGTAACAACTCTAACCCATGACTCTATTGAACTGTTATACAGTAACAACTCTAACCCATGACTCTATTGAACTGTTATACAGTTACAACCCATGACTCTATTGACCTGTTATACAGTAACAACTCTAACCCATGACTCTATTGACCTGTTATACCGTAACAACTCTAACCCATGACTCTATTGACCTGTTATACAATAACAACCCATAACTCTATTGAACTGTTATACAGTAACAACCCATGACTCTATTGACCTGTTATACAGAACAACCCATGACTCTATTGACCTGTTATACAGTAACAACCCATAACTCTATTGAACTGTTATACAGTAACAACCCATGACTCTATTGACCTGTTATGCAGTAACAACTCTAACCCATGACTCTATTGAACTGTTATACAGTAACAACCCATGACTCTATTGACCTGTTATTCAGTAACAACTCTAACCCATGACTCTATTGACCTGTTATACAGTAACAACCCATGACTCTATTGACCTGTTATACAGTAACAACCCATGACTCTATTGACCTGTTATACAGTAACAACCCATGACTCTATTGACCTGTTATACAGTAACAACCCATGACTCTATTGAACTGTTATACAGTAACAACCCATGACTCTATTGAACTGTTATACAGTAACAACCCTAACCCATGACTCTATTGAACTGTTATACAGTAACAACCCTAACCCATTACTCTATTGAACTGTTATACAGTAACAACCCTAACCCATGACTCTATTGAACTGTTATATAGTAACAACCACAACCCATGACTCTATTGAACTGTTATACAGTAACAACCCTAACCCATTACTCTATTGAACTGTTATACAGTAACAACCACAACCCATGACTCTATTGAACTGTTATACAGTAACAACTCTAACCCATGACTCTATTGAACTGTTATACAGTAACAACCCATGACTCTATTGACCTGTTATACAGAAACAACCATAACCCATGACTGTGTTGAACTGTTATACAGTAACAACCCATGACTCTATTGACCTGTTATACAGTAACAACCCTAACCCATGACTCTATTGAACTGTTATACAGTAACAACCTTAACCCATGACTTTATTGACCTGTTATACAGTAACAACCCATGACTCTATTGAACTGTTATACAGTAACAACCCATGACTCTATTGAACTGTTATACAGTAACAACTCTAACCCATGACTCTATTGAACTGTTATACAGTAACAACCCTAACCCATGACTCTATTGAACTGTTATACAGTAACAACTCTAACCCATGACTCTATTGAACTGTTATACAGTAACAACTCTAACCCATGACTCTATTGACCTGTTATACAGTAACAACCCATGACTCTATTGAACTGTTATACAGTAACAACCCTAACCCATGACTCTATTGAACTGTTATACAGTAACAACTCTAACCCATGACTCTATTGAACTGTTATACAGTAACAACTCTAACCCATGACTTTATTGAACTGTTATACAGTAACAGTTCAATAGAAGAGAGAAGAGGAGGAGAGGAGCTGGAGAAGAGTAGGATAGAGAGAGGAGAAGAGGGAAGAGAGAAAGAGGAGAAGTTGAGAGAGGAGGAGGAGAAGAGCAGAGAGGAGGAGAGAGGAGGAGGAGAGGAGAGATGAGGAGGAGAGGAGCAGAAGAAGAGGAGGGGGGGGAGCAAGAAGAGAGAAGAGGAAGAGAGGAGAGAAGGAGAAGAGAAGGAGAAGAGAGAAGAGGTGGAGAGGACTAGGAGAATAGAGAAGAGGATTAGGAGAGGAGGATTACAGAGAAGAGGAGGAGAGGAGCGGGAGAAGATGAGGAGAGGAGGAGGAGAAAGGAGAAGAGGATGAGAATAGATAAGAGGAGGAGAGGAGGAAAGGAGAAGAGGAGGAGAAGAGAGAAGAGGAGGAGATGAGGGGACAGAAGAAAGAAGAGGAGGAGAAGAGACAGGAGGAGAAGAGAGAAGCGGATGAGAAGAGAGGAGAGGAGGAGATGAGGGGAAAGAAGAAAGAAGAGGGGGAAAAGAGAGGATAGGAGCAGAAGAGAGGAGTGGAGGAGAGGAGAGGAGTGGAGGAGAGGAAGAGAGGAGGAGGAGAAGAGAGGAGAGGAGAGGAAGAGGGGGACAGAAGAGAGAAGAGGAAGAGAGGAGGAGGAGAAGAGAGGAGTGGAGGAGAGGACAGAAGAGAAGAGGAGGAGAGAAGAGAGGAGAGGGGGAGAGGAGGAGGAGGACAGAATGAGTCTGTTTGGTTAATAAACTGAAAGTGTTGTAAGCCTGTGTGTGCGTTTGCCTGTGTGCCTGTGTGTGTGAGAGAGAGAGAGCAACGGCCATATGCTGCGAATCAGGTTGAGTGGAGCGGAATGATCACATGACTGTCAAGACCACAGAAATGCCAAACGCACACACACACACACACACACACACACACACACACACACACACACACACACACACACACACACACACACACACACACACACACACATACACACACACACACACACACACACACACACACACACACACACACACACACACACACACAGACACACACTGGAATAAAACTGGCATGGGGGTGTTTATGTTGACTCTGTGTGTGTGTGTGTGTGTGTGTGTGTGTGTGTGTGTGTGTGTGTGTGTCCCAGGTGTTCCGGTGGAAGACAAGATTAATATGTTCATCAACAGTTTTGGCTCCATCCAGGAAACCAACATGGTGAGCAGAGTTACTAATGCTAAAACCATGCTAATAATGCTACCAACATTCCAACGTCATCAACATTAGCCTATATGCTATAAACAGTAGCCTGTATGCTATTAACATTAGTCTGTAAACCATCAACATTATCCTGTATGCTATAAACATTAGCCTGTATGCTATAAACAGTAGCCTGTATGCTACCACCATTAGCCTATATGCTATAAACATTAGCCTATATGCTATTAACAGTAGCCTGTATGCTACCACCATTAGCATATATGCTATAAACATTAGCCTGTATCCTATAAACAGTAGCCTGTATGCTACCACCATCGGACTGTATGCTACCACCATCAGACTGTATGCTATCAGCATTAGCCTGTATGCTGCCCTAAACTCTCTCCTGGCCCCTTACACTAAGTCTGAATTTGTCCTGCTAGGTGACCTAAATTGGGACATGCTTAAACTACATGAGCCAAGTCCTAAAGCAATAGGGCTCCCTAAATATTTCTCACATTACTACCAATCCCACAAGGTAGGACTCCAAACACCCAGAAAAGGCTACTCTCGTCGATGTTATCCTCACAAATAATCCTGATAGGTATCAGCCTGGCGTTTTCTATCATGTCCTTAGTGATCACTGTTTTACAGCCTGTGTTCATAAAGGCTGCTCAGTGAAACAACCTGTCCTGATTTGTCATAGACGGTTGATATAAAACTTTAACGAGCCTTCCTTCATGAACTGGCCTCTGTAAATCTGTATAGAATCAGCTTGATCCCCTCTGTCGAAGATGCTTGGACCTTATTTTTTGATATTTTCAGAATTAAAAACAGGTTCGGCACCTGGTTCGACCATGATCTGGCTTACTCCACCTCAACAATCCCATTTGGCAAATTGCTCGGCACACGCATACCCAGGCTGACTGGCTCTCGTTCAGGCAAATGAGAAATAAGTGCACTCAGGCTATCTGGAAGGCCAAAGTTAGTTACTTTAAGGAGCAGTTCTCTCTCTGTGGGTCTAACCCCAAGAAGTTCTGGAAAATGGGTTAGGGTTGTTACTGACAAGGAGCACATGGCTGAGCTCTTTAATCATCACTTCATTAAGTCAGGATTCCTATTTGACTCATGCCTCCTTGCCCGTCTAACATTTCCTCATCTCCCACCCCTTCTGATGTGACTATCCCCGATCCTCCTCCCTCTTGTCCCCCTGCCCCGCTACAAAGTTTTCCCCTGCAGGTGGTCACTGATTCCGAGGTGCTAAAGGAGCTCCTTGACCCCCAAAAAACACCTGGGTCAGATGGTTTAGACCCTTTCTTCTTTAAGGTTGCTGCCCCTATCATGGCAAAGCATATCTCCAACATTTTTAACCTTTCTCTCCTCTCTGGGGAGGTTCCCATTGCTTGGAAGGCAGCCACGGTTCATCCTTTATTTAAAGGGTCAGATCAAGCTGATCCTAACTGTTTAAGGCCTATTTCTATTTTGCCCTGTTTATCAAAAGTGTTGGAAAAACGTGTCAATAATCAACTGACTGGCTTTCTTGATGTCTATAGTATTCTCTTGGGTATGCCATCTGGTGTGCGCTCAGGTTATGGATGTGTCACTGCAACCATATACAGTAGGTCCTCACTGATGTCACCATTGCCCTTGAATCTAAGCAATGTTGTGCTGCTATTTTTATTGACTTGGCCAAATCTTTTGATACGGTAGACCATTACATTCTTGTGGGCCGGCTAATGAGTATTGGTGTCTCTGAGGGGTCTTTGGCCTGGTTTGGTAACTACCTCTCTCAAAGAGTGCAGTGTATAAAGTCAGAACATCTGCTGTCTCAGCCACTGCCTGTCACCAAGGCAGTTTCCCAAGGCTCGATCCTAGGCCCCATGCTCTTCTCAATTTACATCAACAACATAGCTCAGGAGGTAGGAAGCTCTCTCATCCATTTATATGCAGATGATACAGTCTTATACTCAGCTGGCCCCTCCCTGGATTTTGTGTTAATCGCTCTACACAAAGCTTTCTTAGTGTCCAACAAGCTTCTCTGCCCTTAACCTTATTCTGAACACCTCTAAAACAAAGGTCATGTGGTTTGGTAAGAAGAATGCCCCTCTCCCCACAGGTGTGATTACTGCCTCTGAGAGTTTAGAGATTGAGGTAGTCACCTCATACAAGTACTTGGGAGTATGGCTAGACAGTACACTGTCCTTCTCTCAGCACATATAGTTAAAGTTAAATCTAGACTTGGTTTCCTCCATCGTAATCGCTCCTCTTTAACCCCTGCTACCAAACTAACCCTGATTCAGATGACCAGCCTACACATGCTAGATTACGTAGACATCGTTTATAGATCGGCAGGTAAGGGTGCTCTCGAGCGGCTAGATGTTCTTTACCATTCGGCCATCAGATTTGCCACCAATGCTCCTTATAGGACACATCGCTAAACTACGACAAAATGCTCTTGACACCTTGGGGAATACGTAGAAAAGGGAATCTGGTTGATAGCCCATTCACTGCTCAATAGGGACGCACCAGAACGCAGAGCTTTCAAAACACGAGTCACTTCCGGATTGGATTTCTCTCAGGCTTTCGTCTGCAACATCAGTTCTGTTATACTCACAGACAATATTTTTACAGTTTTGGAAACTTTAGAGTGTTTTCTATCCTATGCTGTCAATTATATGCATATTCTAACATCTTGTCCTGACAAAATAGCCCGTTTACTCTGGGAACATTATTTTTCCAAAAATGGGGGATTGAGACAGATATCTAGCTTAAACAGAAAGATTTGGGGAGGGATTTTAATTATTATGCTAATTCGATTTCTATGGGGGAGCAAATGTTGACTCTAGGGGTTTAATTGACTTTGTACTAACAAATGATTGATTGTTGCTAGGACTACCGTGTGAACATCTTCCTGCGTCAGCGGTGGAACGACCCGAGGCTGAAGCTCCCGGCAGACTTCAAAGGAGAAGCGCTGACGGTGGACCCCAAGATATTCCAGTGTCTATGGAAACCAGACCTGTTCTTCGCCAACGAGAAACATGCCAACTTCCATGACGTCACGCAAGACAACATCCTGTTATTTATCTTCAGGAATGGAGACATTCTCATCAGCATGAGGTCTGTCTGTCTGTCTGTCTGTCTGTCTGTCTGTCTGTCTGTCAGCCTGTCTGTCTGTCTGTCTGTCTGTCTGTCTGTCTGTCTGTCTGTCTGTCTGTCAGCCTGTCTGTCTGTCTGCCTGTCTGTCTGTCTGTCTGTCTGTCTGTCTGTCTGTCTGTCTGTCAGCCTGTCTGTCTGTCTGCCTGTCTGTCTGTCTGTCTGTCTGTCTGTCTGTCTGTCTGTCTGTCTGTCTGTCTGTCTGTCTGTCTGTCTGTCAGCCTGTCTGTCTGTCTGTCAGCCTGTCTGTCTGTCTGTCTGTCTGTCTGTCTGTCAGCCTGTCTGTCTGTCTGTCTGTCTGTCTGTCTGTCTGTCTGTCTGTCTGTCTGTCTGTCTGTCTGTCTGTCTGTGAAGTTTGACTCTTTTTACTGACTGAGATCTTATCAACTAGTTTTAGACTAATTTTGTTAATAATTTGATTCAGTAATGCCCAGAGCAGAACCCCCTACCGGCAAACAATGAACTAAAAACTCTTAGTCTTATGGGGGCTTATGTCTGTGACTGAGACTTGTGTGCTTCAAAAAGTGTGCTTCCAACATTATACATTTTTGATTGCTAGGCATACAAATACAATTATTTCTTTATATCTTTGAAATGAGGTCTAGATGCGTCCCCAACCAGACTTCTTTATGAATACTTGACTGTCGCGAGGAAGATAAGTACAATATCGTTCGAACTGCAGTAGTCCCCCAAACGTTTCGGTTTGGAGTTTCAGTGTTGAGTGTTAAGCAGAGGCATGTGTATGTTTTGGTTCTACAAAGCTGTGTCCATTGATAACATTCAATAATCAGTGAATTGGACCCACATGATAGACAGCTAGTGGTTGGAGCAATGAAGGACTAAAATGACTGAGGGACTTGGAAAAACGAATCATGACTATCAAGTCAGTAAAAAGAGTCATTTAAAAAGAACGAATAGTTTGCGAACTGCACATCACTATCGCCTGTCTGACTGTCTGCCTGGCAGCCTGCCTGTCTGCCAGGGTAGGTGCCTATGTGTGCCCAGTGACTGTCAGTTGTGTGTTCAGGTTGTCAGTGACTGTCTGTTGTGTGTTCAGGTTGTCTGTTGTGTGTTCAGGTTGTCTGTTGTGTGTTAAGGTTGTCAGTGACTGTCTGGTGTGTGTTCAGTTTGTCTGTTGTGTGTTAAGGTTGTCAGTGACTGTCTGGTGAGTGTTCAGTTTGTCTGATGTGTGTTCAGGTTGTCAGTGACTGTCTGGCATGTGTTCAGGTTGTCAGTGACTGTCTGGCATGTGTTCAGGTTGTCAGTGACTGTCTGGCATGTGTTCAGGTTGTCTGGTGTGTGTTCAGGTTGTCAGTGACTGTCTGGCATGTGTTCAGGTTGTCTGTTGTGTGTTCAGGTTGTCAGTGACTGTCTGGCATGTGTTCAGGTTGTCTGTTGTGTGTTCAGGTTGTCAGTGACTGTCTGTTGTGTGTTCAGGTTGTCAGTGACTGTCTGGTGTGTGTTCAGATTGTAAGTTACTGTCTGGTGTGTGTTCAGGTTGTCTGTTGTGTGATAAAGGTTGTCAGTGACTGTCTGGTGTGTGTTCAGGTTGTCTGTGACTTTCTGCTGTGTGTTCAGGTTGTCAGTGACTGTCTGTTGTGTGTTCAGGTTGTCAGTGACTGTCTGTTGTGTGTTCAGGTTGTCAGTGATTGTCTGTTGTGTGTTCAGGTTGTCAGTGACTTTCTGGTGTGTGTTCAGGTTGTCAGTGACTGTCTGTAGTGTGTTCAGGTTGTCAGTGACTGTCTGTTATGTGTTCAGGTAGTCAGTGACTGTCTGTTGTGTGTTCAGGTTGTCAGCGATTGTCTGTTTTGTGTTCAGGTTGTCAGTGACTGTCTGGTGTGTGTTCAGGTTGTCTGTCGTGTGTTTAGGTTGTCAGTGACTGTCTGTTATGTGTTCAGGTAGTCAGTGACTGTCTGGTGTATGTTCAGGTTGTCAGTGACTGTCTGTTGTGTGTTCAGGTTGTCAGTGACCCTGTCCTGCCCTCTGGACCTCACTCTGTTCCCTATGGACACACAGCTCTGCAAGATGCAACTGGAGAGCTGTACGTAAAACCTCTCTCTAACACACTCTCACACACGCACGCACAGAGACACACGCAATATTCATATACAGTGAGTGCACAAAACATTAAGAACACCTGCTGTTTCCATGACATAGACTGACCAGGTGAATCCAGGTGAAAGCTATGAATATGCCTGCCATTACAGACTGGGATAAGGAGAGGTTGAACACTAAAGACTGGGACAAGGAGAGGTTGAACATTACAGACTGGGATAAGGACAGGTTGAACACTAAAGACTGGGACAAGGAGAGGTTGAACATTACAGACTGGGATAAGGACAGGTTGAACATTACAGACTGGAATAAGGAGAGGTTGAACACTAAAGACTGGGACAAGGAGAGGTTGAACATTACAGACTGGGATAAGGAGAGGTTGAACACTAAAGACTGGGACAAGGAGAGGTTGAACATTACAGACTGGGATAAGGACAGGTTGAACATTACAGACTGGAATAAGGAGATTGTGAACATTACAGACTGGGATAAGGACAGGTTGAACATTACAGACTGGGATAAGGACAGGTTGAACATTACAGACTGGAATAAGGAGATTGTGAACATTACAGACTGGGATAAGGGGAGGTTGAACATTACAGACTGGGATAAGGAGAGGTTGAACATTACCATGAATAGGCCTGCCAATACAGACTGGGATAAGGAGAGGTTGAACATTACAGACAGGGATAAGGAGAGGTTGAACATTACAGAATGGGATAAGGAGAGGTCGAACATTACAGACTGGGATAAGGAGAGTTTGAACATTACAGACAGGGATAAGGAGAGGTTGAACATTACAGACTGGAATAAGGAGATTGTGAACATTACAGACTGGGATAAGGGGAGGTTGAACATTACAGACTGGGACAAGGAGAGGTTGAACATTACAGAATGGGATAAGGAGAGGTTGAACATTACAGACAGGGATAAGGAGAGGTTGAACATTACAGACTGGAATAAGGAGATTGTGAACATTACAGACTGGGATAAGGGGAGGTTGAACATTACAGACTGGGACAAGGAGAGGTTGAACATTACAGAATGGGATAAGGAGAGGTCGAACATTACAGACTGGGATAAGGAGAGGTTGAACATTACAGACTGGGATAAGGAGAGGTTGAACATTACCATGAATAGGCCTGCCATTACAGACTGGGATAAGGAGATGTTGAACATTACCATGAATATGCCTGCCAACTAATCTGCACTCTGAGAACGCACCCCGCGGCCTTGCGAGTGCTGACCTGATTAAAAACCTTACTTCGGCCTCGAAGAGTGAGATCACCCAGTCCTCTGGGTCGGCATGGCCCTCCCACACTGTATGGTGTTGTCATTGTCAAAACGTGCATAAAATGCATTGAGTTGGTCTGGTAGAGAGGCATCGTTGGGCAGATCACGTCTAGGTCTTCCTTTGTAATCTGTAATGGACTGTAGCTCATGCGACATGCAGCCTAGCCTGTGAAATAGGAGGCCATGTTACTTCTATACTGTCCTTTTGCTCGTTTGATGACTCTGCAGAGGTCGTAGCCTCGGGGTTGTCTGTGATAGCCTTGTGTGTGGTAGTCCTGTCCTTTAGTTTAGCTCCAACCTCAGTGTCAAACCAGGGATTTTGATTGGGGAAGCAGCAAACCTTCAGTGTTGGGACAACGTCCCCGATGCCGTTCCTTATGAAGCCGGTGACGGAGGTGTCAAACCAGGGCTTTTGACTGGGGAAGCAGCGAACCTTCAGTGTTGGGACAACGTCCCCGATGCAGTTCCTTATGAAGCCGGTGACGGAGGGGGTTAGCTCGTTGGTGTTATAGGTGGAGTCTCAGAACATATTATAATCAGCGCTAGCAAAGCAGTCCTGTAGCATAATCTCTGATTCTGATGATCATTTCTCAATTGATCGAGTCACTGGGTAGTTCCTGTTTGAGCTTCTGCAACTGACAACTGACAACAACATGGAGGGCAGAGAATCTAAAACGGCATTAATACCATCGTTGCTGAGTGAGTGGTAGACCGCAGTAAGGTGAGCACCATCTGGTAGGGTTTCCACTAGTTACCACAAACACTAAATCAGAATATATTGTCAAACAACATTTTTATTTTTGGAGTTCATTTAAGGTTTAGGTTAGGCATAAGGTTAGCCATGTGGTTAAGGTTAGGATTAGGCATAAATTTAGCCATGTGGTTAAGGTTAGGATTAAGGTTAGGGTTAGGCATAAATTTAGCCATGTGGTTAAGGTTAGGATTAGGTTTAGGGTTAGGCATAAGGTTAGCCATGTGGTTAAGGTTAGGATTAAGGTTAGGGTTAGGCATAAGGTTAGCCATGTGGTTAAGGTTAGGATTAGGTTTAGGGTTAGGCATACATTTAGCCATGTGGTTAAGGTTAGGATTAAGGTTAGGGTTAGGCATAAGGTTAGCCATGTCGTTAAGGTTAGGGTTAGGTTTAGGGTTAAGGTTAAGGTTAAGGTTAGGGTTAGGTTTAAAATCACATTCTAAGAAGATCAACTGTAGAAATAGGTGGGCATTAAGACTTTGTGGCTGTGGTACCTAGTGACGACCGGTATGTCAGTAACCAGGAATATGATAGATTGAACTGCAGTAATTCTTAGTGGTCATACACAGAACCACATCTGAATTGTGAATTCCCATAATTGTATGATTTTTATTTACGTTTAAACGTTAAGAGAAATTGCACATTTCTCCCATCCCTATTGGATAGCCATGGGGAGTATCTTGTCCAGAAGACACGTTTCTGAAAAACGGAGAATATTGCTGTTACAAGCAAATCCTTGATCCAAGGTCATCCATCTTCTTGGCCAATGGAATGCAGGGAAGGGGTGTCCGGTTTTCCCTTCTCATTAATCTCACCAGGACTCTCCCTCCCCTGCCTCTGTAACGCCGGCCTTTCCTCTTGGATTGCCTGAAAATTGGGTCGTAATTACAGAAAGAGCCCAGGGCAGATAAATTGAAGTTGAAGCTGGAATTGGGGAAATTAACTGACAATTTGATGTTCAAAAGTTCTTGCTGGTTATAAGAAATGATAGCGAAAACATTTCAGGAAAATAAAGTAAAGATAAATGCCAAAATAATCCCAAATAGCTAAACTCACAAACCACAGCCTTCCAGTACAGTGCCAGCTCTCTTCTCTCTGGTGTGTCTTTGTTGTAGGGGTGTGGCCTAATGCTATGATAATGTCTCATTCATTGGGTAATTCATTATGGGATACAAAATATGGATGTATCTATATTCTACAGTAAACGGGGCACCAGCTATCATTTAAGTCAAAACTTTTTTTAGCAAGTAGGGATAAACTGTTCGTGTCACAATTATAATCTGAAGATTCTGTAGAGTTCTTCTAATGATAAATCAGATTCAAAATCTCAGAGAGTGATATTATTTTATGACAGGAAGAAGATTTATTCTAAAAACAAGGTAACAATGTCTTAGTATTTCAATCTCTGGTTCGATTACCAAACGGTCTTTAAAGGGAGAAAAATGGAGAAGGTTCAAACCTTTCCGAGGTGGTGTATTCAGTTCTGAGGTGGTGTATTCACTTCCGGGGTGGTGTATTCAGTTCCGGGGTGGTGTATTCAGTTCCGGGGTGGTGTATTCACTTCCGGGGTGGTGTATTCAGTTCCGGGGTGGTGTATTCAGTTTCGGGGTGGTGTATTCAGTTATGGGGTGGTGTATTCAGTTCCGGGGTGGTGTATTCAGTTATGGGGTGGTGGATTCAGTTTTGGGGGTGGTGTATTCAGTTCCGGGGTGGTGTATTCAGTTTTGGGGGTGGTGTATTCAGTTTTGGGGTGGTGTATTCAGTTCCGGGGTGGTGTATTCAGTTCCGGGTGGTGTATTCAGTTCCGGGGTGGTGTATTCAGTTCCGGGTGGTGTATTCAGTTATGGGGTGGTGTATTCAGTTTTGGGGGTGGTGTATTCAGTTTTGGGGGTGGTGTATTCAGTTCTGGGGTGGTGTATTCAGTTCTGGGGTGGTGTATTCAGTTCCGGGGTGGTGTATTCAGTTCCGGGGTGGTGTATTCAGTTCTGGGGTGGTGTATTCAGTTCCGGGGTGGTGTATTCAGTTCTGGGGTGGTGTATTCAGTTCCGGGGTGGTGTATTCAGTTCCGGGGGTGGTGTATTCAGTTCCGGGGTGGTGTATTCAGTTCTGGGGATGGTGTATTCAGTTCCGGGGTGGTGTATTCAGTTCTGGGGTGGTGTATTCAGTTCTGGGGTGGTGTATTCAGTTCTGGGGTGGTGTATTCAGTTCTGGGGTGGTGTATTCAGTTCTGGGGTGGTGTATTCGTCCAACTGAGATCAAAGTGAGAGCAGAGGACAATTGTTAAAATTCCAATATTGGTGTTTGGCCTCCACTCATTGAGATCGGGGATGATCAATAAGCAAGAGCGCTTTCCAGTTACCAACTATGCTGACGTTGAAGCAGTAGAGGGATTTTAGTCGGCCGTGGCAATTATTTGTGCCACGCTTTTATAGTTCAGTTAGAATGGACAATGAGGGTGGGGCTAGGTGCTGATGTAACCGATGTGAAATGGCTAGCCAGTTAGCGGTGGTGCACGCTAATAGCGTTTCAATCGGTGACGTCACTCGCTCTGAGACCTTGAAGTAGTTGTTCCCCTTGCTCTGCAAGGGCTGTGGCTTTTGTGGAGCGATGGGTAACGATGCTTCGTGGGTGTCAGTTGTCGATGTGTGCAGAGGGTCCCTGGTTCGAGCCCAGGTAGGGGCGAGGAGAGGGACAGAAGCTAAACTGTTACACTGAGTCTCCCTGCCTGATTGGCTGAAACATTCCTTAGCAGGAGGTCACGCAGCCCCAGGAGGAGAGTGTCTTCCTTTGGGAATTGAATATTGTTCCCTTATTGATGGATACATCGTTTGTACAACTGGGAGAGGTGGGTCATTGTTCAGGGCATAATGTTCCCTACATAATGATAATGAATGTGACACGTTCTCCTTGAAATACGGAGAAGTTGTTCACAACGGGGAGAATGCACAATATAATTTCAAATGTCTACAGCACACAATGATCATAGCATGCACCAGTGCACTTCTTGCCTCACAGCCTTATGTAATAATTTCTCCCAAACAGCAGAGTTTTTGGTGTCCTTTTAGAGCAGGGCGAGCCATTTGGCCCCTGCTGTTACCATCCTGTCCTGGATAGAATGTTTGAAGTGGATGTTCTGCCGTTTAATGGCCCTCTGGAGCATTATGTTGTGATCTGGAGTAGGTTGGGAAAGGGGGAGTGGCTGGGTTGTGTCATGTCTTTTCATCTCTACTGTTGTCATGCTGATGGGCGAGTAGATCTGTATTGTGTATGGTCTACCGTTGTCATGCCGATGGGCGAGTAGATCTGTATTGGGCATGGCCTACCGTTGTCATGCCGATGGGCGAGTAGATCTGTATTGTGTATGGTCTACCGTTGTCATGCCGATGGGCGAGTAGGTCTGTATTGGGGATGGTCTACTGTTGTCATGCCGATGGGCGAGTAGATCTGTATTGGGGATGGTCTGCAAGGCATTTGGAATTGGCCTGGTCTTTCGTCAGCACCACATCCCTAATTTGGCATAAACATTTGTGTAATTGTCCCACTGAAAAATGTAACTTTATCCCAGGAATCGGTTTTCAGAAAACTACGGTGGGTTGTCCTCTAACTTTTTACCTCGACTCCTTTTATATTTCTGTTGACCAACTACCCAGTCCCTGATGACAAGCATACCCATAATATAATGCTGCACCACAATACTAATATACATTCTTATGCCAAAGACACACCAGAATGGCTTTCCAATAGGTGTTGAGTGTTCCTGGGTGGTCCAGTCTCAGTCCTGAGAGACAAGGTTTGAATAATGCTATCCATCCAATCCATGTCTCAGTTGTCTCCAGGCTTATAAATCCTTCTTTAACCCGTCTCCTCTCCTTCATCTACACCGATTGAAGTGGATTTAACAGGTGACATCAATAAGGGATCATAGCTTTAACCTGGATTCTTCTGGTCAGTCTATGGTTGTTGAAAGAGCAGGTGTTCCTTATGTTTTGTACACTCAGTGTATCTACAGTACCAGTCAAAAGTTTGGACACACCTACTCATTCCAGGGTTTTTCTATATTTTTTACTATTTTCTAAATTGTTGAATATTAGTGAAGACATCAACACTATGAAATAGCACATATGGAAGAATCATGTAGTAACCAAAAAAGCGTTAAACAAATAAAAATATGTTTTATATTTGAGATTCTTCAAAGTAGTTGCCCTTTGCCCTCTGCCAGGGGTGAACAGGCAGTGGTTCGGGTAGTTGTTGTCCTTGATAATCTTTTTGGCCTTGCTGTGACATCGGGTGCTGTAGGTGTCCTGGAGGGCAGGTTGTTTGCCCCCAGTGATGCGTTGTGCAGACCGCACCACCCTCTGGAGAGCCTTACGGTTGTGGGTGGTGCAGTTGCCGTAACAGGAAGTGATGCAGCATGACAGGAGGCTCTCAATTGTGCATCTGTAAAGGTTTGAGGGTTTTATGTGACAAGACACATTTGGCGCTGTTGCTCCTTCTTCACCACACTGTCTGTGTGGGTGAACCATTTCAGTTAGTCCATGATGTGTATGCCGAGGAACTTAAAACTTTGACATGCTGACTGCAGAAATGTCCACCAGAACAGTTGCCAGAGAATCGAATGCTAATTTCTCTACCATAACCCGCTTACAATGGTGTTGTGGAGAAATTGGCAGTACACCATATATTCAAAAGTATACCCCACATTTCAAATTAGTGGATTCATCTATTTCAGCCACATTGCGTTGCTGACAAAAGTACATCTAGGAGCAACAACGGCTCCGCCGCAAAGTGGTAGGCCACACAAGCTCATAGAATGGGACCGCTGAGTGCTGAAGCACATAAGGCTTAAATATCATCTGTCCTCAGTTGCAACACTCACAACCGAGTTCCAAGCTGCCTCAAGAAGCAATGTCAGCACAATAACTGTTTGTCTGTTCATGAAGTGGGTTTCCATTGCTGAGCAGCAGCACACAAGCCTAAGATCAACATGCGCAATGACAAGCATCGGCTGGAGGGGTGTAAAGACTCTGGAGCAGCGGAATGACACGTTCTCTGGAATGATGAATCCCGCTTTACCATCTGGCAGTCCGACAAATCTCGGTTTGGCAGATGCCAGGAGGATGCTATCTGCACCAATGCATATTGCCAACTGTAAAGTTTGGTGGATGAGGAATAATGGTCTGGGGCTGTTTTTCATGGTTCGAGCTAGGCCCCTTATTTCCGGTGAAGGGAAATCTTAATGCTACAGCATGATTATGCCCCCGTGCACAAAGCGAGGTCCATACAGTCATCAATCAAATTTATTTATAAAGCCCTTTTTACATCAGCAGATGTCACAAAGTGCTATACAGAAACCCAGCATAAAAAACCCAAACAGCAATCAATGCAGATGTTGAAGCACGGTGAGTTCTAGGAAAAACTCCCTAGAAAGGCAGGAACCTAAGAAGAAACTTAGAGAGGAACCAGGCTCTGAGGGATTGCCAGTCCTCTTCTGGCTGTACTGGGTAGAGAGGAACCAGGCAGGCTCTGGGGTGGGGTGGCCAGTCCTCTTCTCTGTACTGCGTGGATATTATAAGAGTGGGTTAGGGTGTTTTTTAAGATGTTCAAACATTCGTAGGTGACCAGCAGGGTTAAAGAATAATCACAGTGGTTGTAGAGGGTGCAACAGGTCAGCACATCAGGAGAAAATGTCAGTTGGCTTTTCATAGCCGAGCATTCAGAGGTCGAGACAGTATTTGTTATTTTTTTTCCACCTTTATTTAACCAGATAGGCTAGTTGAGAACAAGCTCTCATTTACAACTGTGACCTGGCCAAGATAAAGCAAAGCATTGTGACAGAAACAGAGTTATAAATGGAATCAACAAGCGTACTGTTAATAACACAATAGAAGAAAGAAAGTCTATATACAGTGTCTGCAAATGACATGAGGTAAGGCAATAAATAGGCCGTAGTAGCGAAGGAATTACAATTTAGAAGATTAACACTGGAGTTATAGATGAGCAGATGATGATGAGCAAGTAGAAATACTGGTGTGCAAAAGAGCAGAAAGTAAATATAAACAATATGGGGATGAGGTAGGTAGATTGGGTGGGCTATTTACAGATGGACTATGTACAGCTGCAGCGATCAGTTAGATGCTCAGATAGCTGATGTTTAAAGTTAGTGAGGGAAATATGTCTCCAGCTTCAGCGATTTTTGCAATTAGTTCCAGTCATTGGCAGCAGAGAACTGGAAGGAAAGGCGGCCAAAGGAGGTGATGGATTTGGGGAGGACCAGTGAGATATACCTGCTGGAGCACGTGCTACGGGTGGGTGTTGTTATCGTGACCAGTGAGCTAAGGCGGAGCTTTACCTAGCATAGACTTATAGATGACCTGGAGCCAGTGGGTCTGGTGACGAATATGTAGCGAGCGCCAGCCGACAAGAGCATACAGGTCACAGTGGTGGGTGGTATAAGGCCCTTTGGTAACAAAACGGATGGCACTGTGATAGACAACATCCAATTTGCTGAGTAGAATTTTGGAAGCTATTTTTTAGATGACACCACCGAAGTCGAGGATCGGTAGGATAGTCAGTTTTACTAGGGTAAGTTTGGCATGAGTGAAGGAGGCTTTGTAGCGAAATAGAAAGCAGTTTCTAGATTTGATTTTGGATTGGAGATGTTTGATATGAGTCTGGAAGGAGAGTTTACAGTCTAGCCAGACACCTAGGTATTTGTAGTTGTCCACGTATTCTAGGTCAGAACTGTCTAGAGTAGTGATGCTAGTCGGGCGGGTGGGTGAGGGCAGCGAATGGTTGAAAAGCATTCATTTGGTTTTACTAGCATTTAAGAGCACTTGGAGGCCACGGAAGGAGTGTTGTATGGCATTAAAGCTCGTTTGAAGGTTAGTTAACACAGTGTCCAAAGAAAGGCCAGATGTATACAGAATTGTGTCATCTGCGTAGAGGTGGATCAGGGAATCACCCGCAGCAAGAGCGACATCGTTGATATATACAGAGAAAAGAGTCGGCCCGATAATTGAACCCCGTGGTACCCCCATAGATAGGTCTGGACAACAGGCCCTCTGATTTGACACTGAACTCTGTCTGCAAAGTAGTAGGTGAACCAGGCGAGGAAGTCATTTGAGAAGCCAAGGCTATTGAGTCTGCCGATAAGAATACGATGATTGACAGAGTCGAAAGCCTTGGTCAGGTCGATGAAGACGGCTACACAGTACTGTCTTTTATCGATGGTGGTTATGATATTGTTTAGTACCTTGGGTGGAAAGCATGGCTAGCCATAGAGAAATGCTTATTGAAATGTTCGATTATCATGGATTTATCGGATTTATCGGTGGTGAACGTGTCGCCTAGCCTCAGTGCAGTGGGCAGCTGGGAGGAGGTGCTTTTGTTCTCCATGGACTTTACAGTGTCCCTAATCGTTTTGGAGTTAGAGCTACAGGATGCAAATTTCTGTTTGAAAAAGCTAGCCTTTGCCTAGCCGCCTGACTGACTGTGTGTATTAGTTCCTGACTACCTCAGTGGGCGGAAGACCAGCTCGTCCGGTAAACAGGTCAGAACAGTTGAAACTGAAGCAGCAGCACAACCAGGTGGACTGAAGACAGTCAGGACTCATCAGGCCAGGTGTTCCTGAGGCATGGTCCTAGCACTCAGGTCCTCTGGGTCGGGAAGAGGCATAGAGAGAATTAGAGGGAGCAAACTTAAATTCACACAGAACACCAGATAAGACAGTGTCCCACAGACCCTAGCATCCAAGCACATAGACTATTGCAGCATAGATTCTGGAGGCTTAGACGGGGAACGACGACACTGTGGCCCCGTCCGACAATAAACCCCGGACAGGGCAAACCAGGCAGTTTATACCCCCACCCACTTTACCAACAAATCACCAACATACTACTAAGGCTGAGAATATCCCACAAAGATCTCCTCCACCACATGAGCCCGAGGGGGGGAAAGACCGGACAGGAAGATCACATCAGTGACTCAACCCACTCAAGTCGAGCACATCAAAGCCTGACACAATGTGACGCACCCCTCCTAGGGACGGCATGGAAGAGCGCTAGTAAGCCAGTGACTCAGCCCCCGTAATAGGGTCAGAGGCAGAGAATCCCAGTGGAGAGAGGGGAGCCGACCAGGCAGACACAGCAAGGGCAGTTCGTCCTTCCAGTGCATTGCTGTTCACCTTCGCACCCCTGGCCCAGACTGCACTCATATGACCTACTGAATAGATGAGTCTTCAGTAAAGACTTAACGGTTGAGACCGTGGATCGGCAGACCATTCCATAGAAATGGAGCTCTATAGGTGAAAGCCCTGCCTCCAGCTGGTAGCGTACGTGTATGTATGTACAGCAGGACCAAATCAGAAAGATAGGTAGGAGCAAGCCCATGTAATGCTTTGTAGGTTAGCAGTAAAACCTTGAAATCAGCCCTTAACAGGAAGTCAGTGTAGAGGCTAGCACTGGAGTAATATGATCTTGTCAAGATTCAAGCAGCCGTATTTAGCACTAACTGAAGTTTATTTAATGCTTTATCCAGGTGGCCGGGGAGTAGAGCATTGCAGTAACCTAGAAGTAACAAAAGCAATGATTAATTTTTATGCATCATTATTGGACAAAAAGTCTGACTTTTGCAATGTTACAAAGATGGAAAAACTTGAAATATTCTTGATATGTACGTCAAAGGAGAGATCAGGGTCCAGAGTAATGAACGAGTGCCTGAACCACTCGTTCACCGCAAGAGATTTGATCTGGCTCCGTGTCCATGGGGCCAGGGCTGGCTGATAACACATTACAGAGTCAGCCTGGTGGAAGAGTGACGCAAAGAATTCTGGGCGTACCCCAGCCAGGGAAGGAATCGGGCCCACTCCCCCTGCAGGTCCTGTCAGTGATTCCTCAGGAACTTCCCCAGCTCCTGGTTCATCCTTTCCACCTGCCCGTTAGACTGAGGCCGGAACCCGGAAGTGAGGCTGGCCAGCTTCTCCATGAAGGCTTCCCATACCCATGACGGGGGGAGATGGTCCTCTGGAAGGCCTTAGTGCCGGAAGACCTGCTGGAACAGTGCCTCAGCAACATGAAGAGCGGTAGGGAGACCAGAGCTGGGATAAAACAGCAGGATTTAGAGAATCTGTCCACAACCACCAAAATGGTGGTGAAATCAGAGGGGAGATCAGTGTAAAAATCAATGGACAGATGAGACCAGGGATACTGAGGTATGGGAAGGGAAAGGAGTTTACCTGCTGGAGCGTGCTGGGAGATTTGGTTTGGGTACATACGGAACAGGAGTTGACTTAGCGAGTGACATCCTGTGCCAAGATGGGCTACCATTACTTTGCAGAGATGGATTGAATCATACCTGGATGTCTGTCCAGTGACGACAGCTGTGCCCAGGTCAGTAGCCAATCCTTTATCCCCATGGGAACGTAGGTGCTCTCAGGGAGACAGGTAGCAGGTGCGGGTTCCCTCTCCAGGGCCTGGCGAATGTCCCCTTCTACATCCCAGAACACGGGGCCCATGATTTGAGAGAACGGAATAATGGGTGCACATGCGCCGAATACAATAGGTGTAAACCTTACAGGGAAATTCTCACTTACGAGCCCCTAACCAACTATGCAGTTTAAAAACCACGGATAAGAATCTGAAATAAAAGTAACACGTAATTAAAGAGCAGCAGTATAATAACAATTTCAAGACTATATACAGGGGGGTACCGGTACAGAGTCAATGTACGGTTAGTTGAGGTAATATGTACATGTGGGTAGATTTATTAAGTTGACTATGCATAGATAACAACAGAGAGTAGCAGTGGTGTAAAAGGGGGGGCAATGTAAATAGTCTGGGTAGCCATTTGATTATGTCTTCAGGAATCTTATGGCTTGGGGGCAGAAGCTGTTTAGAAGCCTCTTGGACCTAGACTTGGCACTCCGGTACCGCTTGCTGTGCAGTAGCAGAGAGAACAGTCTATGACCAGGGTGGCTGGAGTTTTTGACAATTCTTAGGGCCTTCCTCTGACACCGCCTGGTATAGAGGTCCTGGATGGCAGGGAGCTTGGCCCCAGTGATGTACTGGGCCCTCTATAGTGCCTTGCGGTCGGAGGCCGAACAGTTGCCACACCAGGCAGTGATGCAACTAGTCAGGATGCTCTCGATGGTGCAGCTGTAGAACCTTTTGAGGATCTGAGGACCCATGCCAAATCTTTTCAGTCTCCTGAGGGGGATTATGTTTTGTCGTGCCCTCTTCACGACTGTCTCGGTGTGCTTGGACCATGTTAGTTTGTTGGTGATGTGGACACCAAGGAACTTGAAGCGCTCAACCTGCTCCACTACAGCCCCATCGATGAGAATGGGGGCGTGCTCAGTCCTCTTTATCCTGTAGTCCACAATTGTCTCCTTTGTCTTGATCACATTCAGGGAGAGGTTGTTGTCCTGGCAGCACATGACCAGGTCTCTGACCTCCTCCCTATAGGCTGTCTCATCGTTGTCTGTGATCAGGCCTACCACTGCTGTGTCATCTGTAAACTTAATGATGGTGTTGGAGTCGGGCCTGGCCGTGCAGTCATAAGTGAACAGGGAGTACATGAGCATGCACCCCTGAGGGGCCCTGTGTTGAGGATCCGCGTGGCGGATGTGTTACCTACCCCTACCACCTGGGGGCGCCCCGTCAGGAAGTCCAGGATCCAGTTGCAGAGGACGGTGTTTAGTCCCGAGGTCCTTAGCTTATTGATGAGCTTTAAGGGCAATATGTGGTTGAACGCTGAGCTGTATTCAATGAATAGCATTCTCACATAGGTGTTCCTTTAATCCAGGTGGAAAAAGGCAGTGTGGAGTGCAATAGAGAACATCATCTGTGGATCTGTTGGGGCGGTATTCAAATTGGAGTGGGTCTAGGGTTTCTGGGATAATGGTGTTGATGTGAGCCATGACCAGCCTTTCAAAGCACTTCATAGCTACAGATGTGAGTGCTACGGTTGGTAATCATTTAGGCAGGTTACCTTAGTGTTCTTGGGCACAGGCACTATAGTTGGTCTGCTTAAAATGGAGGAGTGGAGAAGTACATCCACAAGGCACCCTGTTGGAATGCCTTGGTTTCAGCCACAGAGAGAGGGGTAGTTGTGGCTGCACGGAGGCGTAGAGCCTGCAAGCAGGTCGATGGCACAGGAGGGAGACAGGTGACAGTCCCAGGGGTGATGAGGAGGGAGACAGGTGACACAGAGAAAATCTCCCGCCGGGATGTTGGACTGAAGGGCCACAGGGACTCTCACGGGACTCTCACGGGACTCTCACGGGACTCCCACAGGACTCCCACAGGACTCCCACAGGACTCTCACAGGACTCCCACAGGACTCACAGGACTCTCACAGGACTCTCACAGGACTTTCACAGGACTCTCAACCAACGTGGAACTACAGGGAAGGGAAAGCAGGTCCTCCGGCATTCAGGTGCCCAGTCCGTGATTGTCATCTTCGACCAGGAGATGGTGGGGTTATGGCGTTGGAGCCACGGGAGGCAGAGGATGATCTTGTGTACAGGTACACTGATGATGAGGAAGGGTTTTCTGGTGCTCCACGGTGAGGGTGAGTTGTGCTGTGATGTGTGTGATTGTCCCCGATCCCAGTGGTCAATTATCCAGCGCTTGAACCAGAAACGGAGAGGAGAGCAGGTATGAGGTGAAGTTCAGGGAGGAGTCAAGGGCCTGGTCAATACAATTCCCCACTGCACCGGAGACCACTAGAGCTGTAGAAACAACACGAGGGACAGCCAGCTAGTGAAAGCTATACTAAAAAGGGTTTGGCGGAAAGTGATGATGACGGAATACTCACACCTGACCCAGGAGATGGTTGATCATGGGGCCGTCCCTCTGCTCTCATGGACCCCGGATTGGAACGTACCGGACACAGTTGAAGCTGGTGTCCCTCCTGACCACTTTGTGGCCCCTACCTCCTTAGGTTCAGGCTCTGACTCAGAACAGTCAACAAAGGAGAGAGAGAGGCGATGGAGTTGGCCTCCTGAAGAAGGTTGTCTGCCTGAGATGAGTGCATCCAAGGAGAGGGTGTCCTCTCGGCATGCCAACTCCGTCTGGACCCTCTTTGCGCAGTCCTTTTCTGAATAAGGTGCGGAGCGCCGGCTCATTCCATCCACTGGAGGCTGCCACTGTCATGAAGGTGAGGGCGGAATCAGCAGCAGTCTGGCCATCCTGCCGTAGTTGGAGTAGGCGATCACCTCTCTCTGCCCTCTGGTGGATGATCAAAGACCCCCCTGAACAGAACCATGAACCTCTCATAGGAAACCAGATCCTCCTCTCCTCTCTTCCAGATGGCCGTAACCCACTCCAACGCCCGTTGGTGAGTTTAATAATAACAAACATGAAGAGAATACAAAACAAGAGCAGCGTCTGGACATGATAACAAAGCCAATACTGCATGATGAGTAATGCTAAAGATGAATCAAATAAAATGTATTTATAAAGCCCTTCTTACATCAGCTGACATCTCAAAGTGCTGTACAGAAACCCAGCCTAAAACCCCAAACAGTAAGCAATGCAGGTGTAGATGCAGTGGGGAAGTAATCAGAGTAGTGATGAAGTCCAGGTGAAATGATGGGGCGCAGCTGTGTGTAATGAGGGTTGCCAGGTGTGTGTAATGAGGGTTGCCAGGTGTGCGTAATGATGGGTTGCCAGGTGTGTGTAATGAGGGTTGCCAGGTGTGCGTAATGAGGGTTGCCAGGTGTGTGTAATGAGGGTTGCCAGGTGTGCGTAATGATGGGTTGCCAGGACTGTTGGTTAATAAACCAGCAATGTTGAGCGCCAGAGTGGGAGTAGATGTGGCACCGGTAAACAATAGCTATAAAAAGTGATTTAGTAGGCTGCTTAGATTTCATGACTAGAACCTCAAAAGATGAAAACTCAGTATTTTTTTATTGTAAATTTACATTTGTTGTTGTAAATGTTAGCAACACCTCCACCTTTGCATGATGCGCAACGGATATGGTCTCTAGTGTAACCAGGAAATTCATCAGGCTGGAGCCATGTTTCAGTCAGGCCAATCACATCAAGGTTATGATCAGTTATTCAAATCAAATCAAATTTCACCTTACAGTGAAATGCTGACTACAACTGCCTTGGAAGTGAGGGATCTAACATTAAGTAGCCCTACTTTGATATGTGAGCTATCACAATCTCTTTCAATAATGGCAGGAATAGAGGAGGTCTTTATTCCAGTGAGATTGCTTAAGCGAACACCGTCATGTTTAGTTTTGCCCAACCTGGATCGAGGCACAGACACAGTCTCAATGGGGGTAGTTGAGCTGACTACATTGACTGTGCTAGTGGCAGACTCCACTATGCTGGCAGGCTGGCTAACAGCCTGCTGCCTGGCCTGTGCCTTATCTCATTGGGGAGCTACAGGAGTTAGAGCCCTGTCTATGTTGATTGATAAGATGAGAAATGGTTTGTCAAGATCAGTGTGGAAGAACTTGACTGGCCTGCACAGACCCCTGACCTCAACCCCATCGAACACCTTTGGGATTAATTGGAACGCCGACAGCGAGCCAGGGCCTAATCACCTAAGATCACCTAAGATCAGTGCCCAACCAATGGAAGTCCTGTATGTTATAGTATATATATATATACTATATATATATATATATATTATTATTGTATGTTGTTATAGTATATATATATCATTATATTATTATTGTATGTTGTTATAGTATATATATATTATTATATTATTATTGTATGTTGTTATAGTGTATATATATCATTATATTATTATTGTATGTTGTTATAGTATATATATTTCATTATATTATTATTGTATGTTGTTATAGTATATATATATTATTATATTATTATTGTATGTTGTTATAGTATATATAGTATATATATATCATTATATTATTATTGTATGTTGTTATAGTATATATATTATTATATTAATATTGTATGTTGTTATAGTATATATATATTATTATATTAATATTGTATGTTGTTATAGTGTATATATTATTATTATATTATTATTGTATGTTGTTATAGTATATATATATTATTATATTATTATTGTATGTTGTTATAGTGTATATATATCATTATATTATTATTGTATGTTGTTATAGTATATATATATTATTATATTAATATTGTATGTTGTTATAGTATATATATATTATTATATTATTATTGTATGTTGTTATAGTGTATATATAGTGTATATATTATTATATTATTATTCTATGTTGTTATAGTATATATATATATATATTATATTATTATTGTATGTTGTTATAGTGTATATATATATAATATTATTATTCTATGTTGTTATAGTGTATATATATTATTATATTATTATTGTATGTTGTTATAGTATATATATATCATTATATTATTATTCTATGTTGTTATAGTATATATATATTATTATATTAATATTGTATGTTGTTATAGTGTATATATAGTGTATATATATCATTATATTATTATTGTATGTTGTTATAGTGTATATATATTATTATATTATTATTGTATGTTGTTATAGTGTATATATATCATTATATTATTATTGTATGTTGTTATAGTGTATATATATATTATATTATTATTGTATGTTGTTATAGTGTATATATATATTATATTATTATTGTATGTTGTTATAGTGTATATATATATATATATCATTATATTATTATTCTATGTTGTTATAGTGTATATATATATATTATATTAATATTGTATGTTGTTATAGTGTATATATATTATTATATTAATATTGTATGTTGTTATAGTGTATATATATGTCATTATATTATTATTGTATGTTGTTATAGTGTATATATAGTGTATATATATCATTATATTATTATTCTATGTTGTTATAGTATATATATATTATTATATTAATATTCTATGTTGTTATAGTATATATATATCATTATATTATTATTGTATGTTGTTATAGTATATATATAATATTATATTATTATTCTATGTTGTTATAGTATATATATAATATTATATTATTATTGTATGTTGTTATAGTGTATATATATCATTATATTATTATTGTATGTTGTTATAGTGTATATATATCATTATATTATTATTGTATGTTGTTATAGTGTATATATAGTGTATATATATCATTATATTATTATTGTATGTTGTTATAGTATATATATATATTATATTATTATTGTATGTTGTTATAGTGTATATATATATTATATTATTATTGTATGTTGTTATAGTGTATATAATATATTATTATATTATTATTGTATGTTGTTATAGTGTATATATATATATATATAATTATATTAATATTGTATGTTGTTATAGTATATATATATTATTATATTATTATTGTATGTTGTTATAGTGTATATATATATTATATTATTATTGTATGTTGTTATAGTGTATATAATATATTATTATATTATTATTGTATGTTGTTATAGTGTATATATATATATATATAATTATATTAATATTGTATGTTGTTATAGTATATATATATATATTATTATATTATTATTGTATGTTGTTATAGTATATATATATTATTATATTAATATTGTATGTTGTTGTAGTATATATATATCATTATATTATTATTGTATGTTGTTATAGTATATATATTATATTATATTAATATTGTATGTTGTTATAGTGTATATATATTATTATATTAATATTGTATGTTGTTGTAGTATATATATATCATTATATTATTATTCTATGTTGTTATAGTATATATATATTATTATATTAATATTGTATGTTGTTATAGTGTATATATAGTGTATATATATCATTATATTATTATTGTATGTTGTTATAGTATATATATTTCATTATATTATTATTGTATGTTGTTATAGTGTATATATATCATTATATTATTATTCTATGTTGTTATAGTGTATATATATAATATTATATTATTATTCTATGTTGTTATAGTATATATATATTATTATATTAATATTGTATGTTGTTATAGTGTATATATAGTGTGTATATATTATTATATTAATATTGTATGTTGTTATAGTATATATATAGTGTGTATATATTATTATATTAATATTGTATGTTGTTATAGTATATATATAATATTATATTATTATTCTATGTTGTTATAGTATATATATATTATTATATTAATATTGTATGTTGTTATAGTGTATATATAGTGTGTATATATTATTATATTAATATTGTATGTTGTTATAGTGTATATATAGTGTGTATATATTATTATATTAATATTGTATGTTGTTATAGTATATATATAGTGTGTATATATTATTATATTAATATTGTATGTTGTTATAGTATATATATATTATTATATTATTATTCTATGTTGTTATAGTATATATATATTATTATATTAATATTGTATGTTGTTATAGTGTATATATAGTGTGTATATATTATTATATTAATATTGTATGTTGTTATAGTGTATATATAGTGTGTATATATTATTATATTAATATTGTATGTTGTTATAGTATATATTATTATATTATTATTCTATGTTGTTATAGTATATATATATTATTATATTATTATTCTATGTTGTTATAGTGTATATATAGTGTATATATATCATTATATTATTATTCTATGTTGTTATAGTGTATATATATTATTATATTAATATTGTATGTTGTTATAGTATATATATATTATTATATTATTATTGTATGTTGTTATAGTGTATATATAGTGTATATATATCATTATATTATTATTGTATGTTGTTATAGTGTATATATATCATTATATTATTATTGTATGTTGTTATAGTATATATATATTATTATATTATTATTGTATGTTGTTATAGTGTATATATAGTGTATATATATCATTATATTATTATTGTATGTTGTTATAGTGTATATATATCATTATATTATTATTGTATGTTGTTATAGTATATATATAATATTATATTATTATTCTATGTTGTTATAGTTGGCTACACCACCAGTGATCTGGTCTTCATGTGGATGACAGACCCAGTCCAGATGGATGAAATCGCTCTTCCTCAGTTTGACATTAAACAGCAAGAGATACAGTACGGAAACTGCACCAAATTCTATCAAGGAACAGGTACCACACACACACACACACACACACACACACACACACACACACACACACACACACAGGTAACTTGAAGAATCATCGGTTCAAATAACTTATTTATCATGAAATACCATAGGAACATTAATTTAGATCACCCACACACAAGATACCAATAGTTTCACTGTGTCGTTGTTCGTTCAATCATTAAATAATGTAAACTGCAGTGTTCCTCACCTGGCTTACTGTAAAACATCACTGCAGTGTTCCTCACCTGGCTTACTGTAAAACATCACTGCAGTGTTCCTCACCTGGCTTACTGTAAAACATCACTGCAGTGTTCCTCACCTGGCTTACTGTAAAACATCACTGCAGTGTTCCTCACCTGGCTTACTGTAAAACATCTCTGCAGTGTTCCTCACCTGGCTTACTGTAAAACATCTCTGCAGTGTTCCTCACCTGGCTTACTGTAAAACATCTCTGCAGTGTTCCTCACCTGGCTTACTGTAAAACATCTCTGCAGTGTTCCTCACCTGGCTTACTGTAAAACATCACTGCAGTGTTCCTCACCTGGCTTACTGTAAAACATCACTGCAGTGTTCCTCACCTGGCTTACTGTAAAACATCTCTGCAGTGTTCCTCACCTGGCTTACTGTAAAACATTGCTGCAGTGTTCCTCACCTGGCTTACTGTAAAACATCACTGCAGTGTCCCTCACCTTGCTTACTGTAAAACTAAGAGTAACAGTTACTTATCATGTTGAGCAGTCGTATCAGTTGATAGTTAGATCATTGTAATGACATGAATAAACAGTCATTTCAGATGTAATGTGTGAATTTCATTTTGAAATGGTAATACGTTGATGTTAAGTTGTGTCATTTTGAACAGGTGATTTTAGTTCAATGAGCAAATGATCATAGCTTTATGTGTATTGTATCCAAGCAATTGGAAAAAGTGTCCAGAGTTTTGAAAAATTTGCATTTTGATCATCGGTTGTGAGTTTTGTGTCCATAGTTTTGAAAAATTACATCAAGGTTCTGAAATTATTTCCAAAGTGATTGTAAAAAAACTGTTTAAAGCTGTAGACTTCTTATGAAGAAGATCCATAACCCTGTGTGTGTGTGTGTGTGTGTGTGTGTGTGTGTGTGTGTGTGTGTGTGTGTGTGTGTGTGTAGGTTACTACACCTGTGTGGAGGTGATCTTTACATTAAGGAGACAGGTGGGCTTCTATATGATGGGAGTCTACGCCCCCACCCTTCTCATCGTGGTTCTCTCCTGGCTGTCCTTCTGGATCAACCCTGATGCCAGCGCTGCCAGGGTTCCTCTGGGTATGATCTGTAACCTTTAACCCTTCTGGATCAACCCTGATGTCAGGGTTCCTCTGGGTATGATCTGTAACCTTTAACCCTTCTGGATCAACCCTGATGTCAGGGTTCCTCTGGGAATGATCTGTAACCTTTAACCCTACCGTGGAAGAGGTTTGTTCTGGACCAGGTTATCTTCTCATCTGGTTGTCCCTCCCCCCTATGTCTATTTGTAGGCCTAGTCTATCCATCTATCCATCCGTCCCTGTCCATCCGTCCATCTGTCCATCCGTCCATTCATCCAGAGAGCTGTCAGCAGGTCAGTCTGGGAGACGATCATGACATCATCACAATATGATATCATGACATCATCATACCATGACATCAATAGATCTGTCTGTCTGTCTCTAATGTCGCTGTCTCTCTGTCTTTCTGTCTCTGTCTTTGTCTGTCCGTCTTTAGTCTGTATTTAGTCTGTCTGTCTGTCTGTCTGTCTGTCTGTCTGTCTGTCTGTCTGTCTGTCTGTCTGTCTCTAATGTCTCTAATGTCTCTGTCTGTCTCTCTAGGTATCCTGTCTGTCCTGTCCCTGTCCAGTGAGTCCATGTCTCTGGCATCAGCGCTTCCTAAAGTCTCCTATGTGAAGGCGATAGACATCTGGCTCATCGCATGTCTGCTGTTCGGCTTCGCTTCACTGGTGGAGTACGCAGTGGTGCAGGTCAGACACACAGCCACACAGACAGTGTTTACATGGTGTGTGGTGGAGTATGCAGTGGTGCAGGTCAGACACACAGCCACACAGACACACAGACAGTGATTACATGGTGTGTGGTGGAGTACGCAGTGGTGCAGGTCAGACACACAGACAGTGATTACATGGTGTGTGGTGGAGTATGCAGTGGTGCAGGTCAGACACAAAGCCACACAGACACACAGACAGTGATTACATGGTGTGTGGTGGAGTACGCAGTGGTGCAGGTCAGACACACAGACAGTGTTTACACAGACAGTGTTCACAATTAAATTCAATGAAATAACAAAAACTCTCCCTGTTTCTCTGTCTGTCTGTCTGTCTGTCTCTCTCTCTCTCACTCTCTGTCTCTCTCTCGGTCACTCGCTTGCTCTTGACTCCCTCCCTCCCCCCCCTCCCTCCTTCCCTCTCTCTCTCTCTCTTTCTCTCTCTCTCTCTCTCGCTCTCTCTCCCTCCCTCTCCCTCTCTCTCTCTCTCTCTCTCTCTCTCTCTCTCTCTCTCTCTCTCTCTCTCTCTCCCCCTCTCTCTCTCCCTCTCTCCCTCTCTCCCTCTCTCTCCTCTCCTCCTCCCTCTCCTCTCCCCCCCCCCTCTCTCTCTCTCTCTCTCTCTCTCTCTCTCTCTCTCTCTCTCTCCCTCTCCCCCTCTCTCTCTCCTCCCTCCCCCTCCCCCTCCCCCTCCCTCTCCTCTCTCCCCCCACCCCTCCCTCTATCCTCCCTCCATCCCTCTATCCTCCCCCCTCCCTCCCTCCCTCCCTCCCTCCCTCCCTCCCTCCCTCCCTCCCTCCCTCCCTCCCCCAGGTCATGTTAAACAGTCCTAGGCGTATAGAGGAGGAGAAGTCTAAGATGGCGTCTAAAGAGAAGGCTCTGAGAGAGAAAGAGGGGAAGAAGACTCCTTCTAAAACTAACACTGTCAATGGGACCGGAGGAACGCCCATTCATCACGTTAGCACTCTGCAGGCAAGACTACTCTACCGTGTGTGTGTGTGTGTGTGTGTGTGTGTGTGTGTGTGGATCTAGAGATGGGTATACTGTAATTGCAGTAGAGTATTGTTAGGCAGCTCAGAGCCCTGACTTCATAACCGTGTGTGTGTGTGTGTGTGTGTGTGTGTGTGTGTGTGTGTGTGTGTGTGTGGATCTAGAGATGGGTATACTGTAATTGCAGTAGAGTATTGTTAGGCAGCTCAGAGCCCTGACTTCATAACCGTGTGTGTTGACAAAACAAGTGAAATGGAAAAACAAACATGAAATAAACAATAAAAAGTTAACAGTAAATATTACACTCAAAAGTTCAAAAAAAATAGAGAGATTTCAAATGTTATATTATGTCTATATACAGTGTTGTAACAACATAGTTAAAATACAAAAGGGAAAATCAATAAACATTTATTTAACTAGGCAAGCAAGTCAGTTAAGAAAATATCCATATTTACATTGACAGCCAGACAACTGGGCACCGCCCTGTAGGATCAATCAACCAATCACGACCGATGTGATGCAGCCTGGATTCCAACCAGGTACTGCACTGAAATGCAGTCTCTTAGACCACTGCACCATTCGGGTCTTTACAAAGATCTTCACTGGTTGCTCTTTCCTTTTGGCAGCAGGTCACAACTCTTTCTGCTGTGATGTCACACTGTGGTATTTCACCCAGTAGATATGGGGGTTTAATAAATTACATTTGTTTTCTAATTCTTTGTGTATCTGTGTAATCTCAGGGAAATACAGTGCCTTCAGAAAGTATTCAGACCTTGACTTTTTCCACATTTTGTTTTTCTAAAATGGATTAAATAACAGAAAATACACTTGAGATGTTTCTACAACTTGATTGGAGTCCACCTGTGGTCAATTCAATCGATTGGACATGTCGTGTCATTAAACTGAAGACTTATTTAGTTTATCAAATCAATTCTCTGTAATTTATTATTACGTGATTAACTAATCAGGTAGATGTAATTAACTAGGAAGTCGGGGCACCAAGGAGAATCTTCACATTACAAAGTTATAATTTTCCTAATATAACTCTTCAGATATTTTAATATCTGATCAATTAGTCTTCTAATTAATGAATTATTCTTTACCTCACATTAGTCTCATTCCAAACATCATAAATTGTTGGTTATCTGCACAAATCCAGTCTTCACTATGAGTCATCCATACATCAATTGTCTTAATAATTTATTAACTAACTAAATAATAACAGAAATGCACAAACAAACAAGTAGATATGAATACAAGGAAATGATAGGGAAATGTGCCCTAAACCGGCATGGCGGCTTGTTAGACAAAGGGACAGAGAAGGGCGCGAAAGATATGTTGATACAGAATAGTTGTTTCGGCGGTTGTCGATCTTCGCATTCACAGGTACATAATTTCTTGCTGCAGGCTAGTAATTAGTATCGAAGAGTAGCTCTTATTCTGTCAGATCGATAGTCTCAGATTTTAACCACTTGGTATGGTTAAGAATTCAGCAATCTACTCAAACCTTAGCCCTCTCGGTTATCGAGGTAAGCTGGTCTGAAACCTTAGCCCTCTCGGTTATCGAGGTAAGCTGGTCTGAAACCTTAGCCCCCTCGGTTATCGAGGTAAGCTGGTCTGAAACCTTAGCCCCCTCGGTTATCGAGGTAAGCTGGTCTGAAACCTTAGCCCTCTCGGTTATCGAGGTAAGCTGGTCTGAAACCTTAGCCCCCTCGGTTATCGAGGTAAGCTGGTCTGAAACCTTAGCCCCCTTGGTTATCGAGGTAAGCTGGTCTGAAACCTTAGCCCTCTCGGTTATCGAGGTAAGCTGGTCTGAAACCTTAGCCCTCTCGGTTATTGAGGTAAGCTGGTCTGAAGGGAATTGCTCCTGGTGGGGGTTATATTCGTAACAGCAGAAAGGGGCTGTCCCGGGCCAATGACTTAGTTAACTTTAAAGGGAATTGGGTTCCCTTTCATTAAACAGTTTAAAATCACATGAGGTTCCCTAGTGGGATAAACCGGTATCGCGGTATTCAAATATTTTTTGCCAGATCCTAATTGGTATGTAAAATTGTATGTTTCTTTTGATGGCATAGAAAGCCCTTCTTGCCTTGTCTCTCAGATCGTTCACAGGTCTGTGGAAATGACTTGTGACGCTGATGTTTAGGTCGAGGTATGTATAGTTTTGTGCTCGTGGGCAACAGAACTTAGATGGAATTTGTATTTTTTTTTGTTAACCTTTATTTAACTACACAAGTCAGTTAAGAACAAATTCTTATTTACAATGACCAAAAGACCTCCTGCGTGGATGGGGGCTAGGTTTAAAAAATATATATATAACAAAAATAGGACAAAACACACATCCCGACAAGGGAGACACCACAACACTACATAAAGAGAGACATAAGACAACAACATAGTAGCATCACAACATGGCAGCAGCACAACATGGTAGCAGCACAAAACATGGTACAAACATTATTGGGCACAGACAGCAGCACAAAGGGCAAGAAGGTAGAAACAACAATACATCAAATTTGTGGTCCTGGCAACTGGAACACCATTCTTTTTGTCTTACTGATGTTTAGGCCGAGGTATGTATAGTTTTTTGTGTGCCCTAGGGCAACGGTGTCTAGATGGAATTTGTATTCGTGGTCCTGGTGACTGGACCTTTTTTGGAAAACCATTGTTTGTGTCTTACTGAGATTTACTGTCCGAGCCCAGGTCTGACAGGGCCCAGGTCTGTCAGGGACCAGGTCTGTCAGAATCTGTGCAGAAGATCTATGTGCTGCTGTAGGCGCTCCTTGGTTGTTGACAGAAGCACCAGATCATCAGCAAACAGCAGACATTTGACTTCAGATTCATTCTAATAGGGTGAGGCCGGGTGCTGCAGACTGTTCTAGTGCTGTAATGACACCTGCCTCTGATTGAGAACCATACTAGCCCGAAACATAGAAATACCCAAATCATAGAAAAACAAACAGACTGCCCACCCCAACTCACGCCCTGACCATACTAAATAATGACAAAACAAAGGAAATAAAGGTCAGAATGTGACAGTACACCCCCCCCCCCCCCCCCCCCTCAAAGGTGCGGACTCCGGCCGCAAAACCTTAACCTATAGAGGAGGGTCTGGGTGGGCGTCTGTCCGCGGTGGCGGCTCTGGCGCAGGACGCGGACCCCACTTCACCATCGTCTTAGTCCGCCTTATTGTCCACCTCCGTGGCTTTCTAACCATGGCCACCCTTCTCAATGACCCCACTGGACAGAGGGGCAGCTCGGGACAGAGGGGCGGGAGCTCTGGAAAGAGGGGCGGGAGCTCTGGACAGAGGGGCAGCTCGGGATAGAGGGGCGGAAGCTCTGGCGCCTCTGGGCTGAGGGGCTATGGCGCCTCTGGGCTGAGGGGCTCTGGCGCCAGAGCCTCCGGACAGGCGGGACCACCTGCAGGGAGGAGACAGAGAGACAGCCTGGTGCGTGGGGCTGCCACAGGAACCACCAGGCTGGGGAGACCTTCAGGAGGCTTGGTGTTAGGAGGAGGCACCTGAAGGACCGGGCTGTGGAGGAGCACTGGAGCTCTGGTGCGCAGCCTTGGCACCACTTCCCCAGGCTACTCTAGCCCGGACCCTCCAGTGTGCAGGCACAGGTTGAACCGGGCTGTGGGTAAGCACGGGAGATCTAGTGCTTACTACGCGCACCTCTCCCTTATGCTCCACTCCCACATTTGCCCGGCACGAGCGGAGCGCAGGCAGAGGACGCACTGCCATGTGTATGTGACAAATAAAATTTGATTTGATTTGATTTGCACCCTCCCAGCGCCCCGGAGACACAGCACGCAGAGCCGGCGCAGGATACCCTGGACCAAAACTGCGTACCAGCGACCAGACCCGTTGAGCAGGCACCATACGTCCTGGCTCGATGCCCGCACTCGCATGACACTCTCGGGGGGCTGCCCTATAGCGCACCGGGCTATGGACACGTACTGACGACACTGTGCGCTTAACTGCATAACACGGTACCTGACCAGTAACGCGCTGCTTATAATAAGCACGAGGAGTGAGCTCAGGTCTGCTTCCTGGCTTAGCTCCACACCTCGTGTGCCCCCCCAAAAATGTTTTGGGGGCTGCCTCTCGTACCTGTCGCACTGCCGTGCTGCCTCCTCATATCACCGCCGCTCAGCTTTCGCTGCCTCCAGCTCTGCTTTGGGGCGGCGATATTCCCCAGCCTGTGCCCAGGGTCCCTCTCCGTTCAGTATCTCCTCCCATGTACAGGAGTCCTGTGATGCTGGCCGCTGTTGTTGCTGCTGCTGCTGCTGTCGTCGCTGTCTTTTACCACGCCGCTTGGTCCTTGGTTGGTGTGTTTCTGAAAGGGATTTCCTCCTCTTCTTCCGAAGAGGAGAGGCGAAAAGGATCAGAGGACCAATATGCGGCGTGGTAAGTGTCCATGGTTCTTTTAATACGAAAATGGACACATGAACAACTGAATACAAAAAACAATAACCGTGGAATGAACGAAACCCAAAACAGTCCTATCTGGTGCAAACACAGAGACAGGAACAAACACCCACCAACACACAGTGAAACCCAGGCTACCTAAGTATGATTCTCAATCAGAGACAACTAATGACACCTGCCTCTGATTGAGAACCATACTAAGCCGAAACATAGAAATACCCAAATCATAGAAAAACAAACATAGACTGCCCACCCCAACTCACGCCCTGACCATACTAAATAATGACAAAACAAAGGAAATAAAGGTCAGAACGTGACAAGCGCCCTCGCCAATTCTTTGATATATATGTTGAAGAGGGTGGGGCTTAAACTGCATCCCTGTCTCACCCCACGGCTCTGTGGGAAGAAATGTGTGTTTCTTGCCAATTTTAACCACACACTTGTTTATGTACATGAGTTTTATAATGTCGTGTGTTTTTACCCCAACACCACTTTCCATCAATTTGTATAGCAGACCCTGATGCCAAATTGAGTTTAAATCTTTTTGTAAATCAACAAAGCATGAAAAGACTTTGCCTTTGTTTTGGTTTGTTTGTTAGTCATTTAGGGTGTGCAGGGTGAATACGTGGTCTGTCGTTTACAGTAATTTGGTGAAAAGCCTATTTGATATTTGCTCAGAACATTGTTTTCACGGAGGAAACGTACAATACAATTTAAAGGATGTTCCCAACATTGCTCTCTCTATAACTCTCTCTCTATCACTCTCTCTCTCCTGATCATTTACTTCCTACACATCTCTCTTTTACTGCTGTCCTAACATTACTAACTGGTGTGTCTGTCTGTGTCTGTAGGTGGTGGAGACCCGCTGTAAGAAGGTGTGTACATCTAAGTCAGACCTCCGCTCTAATGACTTCAGCATCGTGGGATCTCTCCCCAGAGACTTTGAGCTTTCTAACTTTGACTGCTATGGCAAGCCCATTGAGGTTACCGGGGCAACCGGCAAATCACAGGCCAAGAACAACAAGAAAGCCCCGCCCCCTAAACCTGTCATCCCCGCTGCAGCCAAACGCATCGACCTGTACGCACGTGCTCTGTTCCCCTTCAGTTTCCTCTTCTTCAACGTCATATACTGGTCTGTCTACTTGTAGGGAGGGAAGGTGTGTGTGTGTTAATATCTGAGAATGTCAGTGGGTATTCCCATTTTTTATATTAACATAATTTACTACTTTATCTTGACCTGTAATCCTTGACCTCTAACCCCTGACCCCTTGCCCATGAACCCCAATCCTACATTTAAGAGTCTGGTTTCCCCGACTCGGATAAGGCCCAGTCCTGGACTGCTCTCTCAATAGATAAAGTCCATTGGACATAATCCAAGAAAAGGCTTCATCTGTGTCCAGGGAACCAACATGTAGAAGTGATCTTAGATTAGAACTCATCCTATACGGCTTGGCTTTCTCAATGTAGTAACCGGCCAGAGACAGACAGACAGACAGACAGACAGGCAGACACGCAGACAGGCAGACACACAGACAGACAGGCAAACAGGCAAACAGGCAGACAGGCAGACAGACAGACAGACAGACAGACAGGCAGACACACAGACACACAGACAGACAGACAGGCAGACACACAGACAGACAGGCAAACAGGCAAACAGGCAAACAGGCAGACAGGCAGACAGACAGACAGGCAGACAGACAGGCAGACACACAGACACACAGACAGACAGACAGACAGGCAGACACGCAGACAGGCAGACACACAGACAGGCAGACAAGCAGACGAGCAGACAGGCAGACGGGCAGACAGACAGACACGCAGACAGGCAGACAAGCAGACAGGCAGACAGACAGACACGCAGACAGGCAGACACGCAGACAGGTAGACACGCAGACAGGTAGACACGCAGACAGGCAGACAGGTAGCCACGCAGACAGGCAGACACGCAGACAGGCAGACACGCAGACAGGCAGACACACAGACAGGTAGACACGCAGACAGGCAGACAGGTAGAAACACAGACAGGCGGACACGCAGACAGGCAGACACGCAGACAGGCAGACACGCAGACAGGCAAACACCCAGACAGGTAGACACGCAGACAGGTAGACACGCAGACAGGCAGACACGCAGGCAGGCAGACAGGTAGACACGCAGACACGCAGGCAGGCAGACAGGCAGACAGCCGGACACGCAGACAGGCAGACACGCAGACAGGTAGGCAGGCAGACAGACAGGCAGACACGCAGGCAGGCAGGCAGGCAGACAGCTGGACATGCGGACAGGTAGACACGCAGACAGGCAGACACGCAGGCAGGTAGACACGCAGACAGGTAGACACGCATACTGACGGACACGCAGACAGACAGGCAGACACGCAGACAGGTAGACACGCAGACAGGCAGACAGGTAGACACGCAGACAGGCAGACAGGTAGAAACACAGACAGGCTGACACGCAGACAGGCAGACACGCAGACAGGCAAACACCCAGACAGGTAGACACGCAGACAGGTAGACACGCAGACAGGCAGACACGCAGGCAGGCAGACAGGTAGACACGCAGGCAGGCAGACAGCCGAACACGCAGACAGGCAGACACGCAGACAGGTAGGCAGGCAGACAGGCAGACAGGCAGACACGCAGGCAGGCAGGCAGGCAGACAGCTGGACACGCGGACAGGTAGACACGCAGACAGGCAGACACGCAGGCAGGTAGACACGCAGACAGGTAGACACGCATACTGACGGACACGCAGACAGACAGGCAGACACGCAGACAGGTAGACAGGCAGACAGGTAGACAGCCGGACACGCGGACAGGTAGTCAGGCAGACAGGCGGACAGGTAGACAGGCAGACACGTAGACAGGTAGACAGGCAGACAGCTGGACACGCAGACAGGTAGACAGTTAGACAGTTAGACAGGTAGACAGGCAGACACGCAGACAGGTAGACAGGCAGACAGGCAGACACACAGACAGGTAGACAGGCAGACAGACCGACAGGAAGGCAGACACGCGGACAGGTAGACAGGCAGACAGGCAGACACGCAGACAGGTAGACAGGCAGACAGCCGGACACGCAGACAGGTAGAAAGGCGGGCACGGAGACTGACGGACACGCAGACACACAGACAGGCCTCCAGAGTGGCACTGTGGTCTAAGGCACTGCACCGCAGTGCTAGCTGTGTCACTAAAGATTCTGGGTTCCAGTCCAGGCTCTGTTGCAGCTGGCCGGCAGGGATGTCCTTGTTCCATAGCGCACTAGCGACTCCTGGGTGCAGTGCATGGTCGCCAGGTGTACATTGTTTCCTCCAACACATTGGTGTGGCTGGCTTCCGGGTTAAGTGGGCATTGTGTCAAGAAGCAGTGCGGCTTGGTTGGGTTGTGTTTCGGAGGACGCACGGCTCTCGACCTTCGCCTCTCCCGAGTCCGTATGGGAGTTGCAGCGATGAGACAAGACTGTAACTACCAATTGGATACCACAAAAAGGGGGTAAAAAATATATATGTTAAAAGGCAGGCAGGCAGATAGATGGACAGGCAGGCGGGCAGGCAGGTAGACATTCATCATATATGGCTTCCTCTATGTATTAACTGCATGTTTCTATAGCAGACCACAGACAGACAGGCAGGCAGACAGACAGGCAGACAGATAGGCAGATAGATGGATGGACAGATGGAGAGGAAGATATGCAGACAGGCAGATAAACGAACAGACAGACAGACGGACAGACGGACGGGCAGGCAGGCAGATAGATGGACAGACAGATAGACAGGCAGACAGGCAGATATGCAGACAGACAGGCAAAAATTCAGGCAGACAGACAGAGACAGACAGACAGATTCTTCTTGGACCTCGCTCATCAACAAACTGTTTTCTGGGATACTGAATTTGGTGCGCTTGGCACATAGTTTTGCCCATTCTAACATTCAGTTGAACAGTAACTGAATGCCTCGATGCCTGCTTTATATAGCAAGACACAGCCACACAACTCACTGTCTGTAACCCAGTTTTGTGAAATGGGCGGCGGACCTAATAAACTGGCCGGAGAGTGTATATCATCGATACATGAATATAACAGTATATATAGCATGTTAACATGGGGATATATACAGTATCATCTATAAATTAATATAACAGTATACAGTATATGGGTCGAGTGTTAGTTTCTTGAGGAGAGGAGCGACTCGGGCCATCTTGAAGTCAGTGGTCAGGGATTAGTTGATGAGTGAAGTGAGGAAGGGGAGGTCTCCAGAGATGGTGTGGAGAAGGGAGGAAGAGTTGAGCGGGCAGGATGTCGGGCGGACGGACATCACTAGTCACAGGATTTTATCTGGAGAGAGAGGGGAGAATGAGACCAAGGCGTAAGGTAGTTCTGTGTGAGTGGGATCAGTGGACTCAATAGGCTGAGTGAATGAGGAGCGGCTGGCGTCAACCTATTCCCTCTAGTGGGCACTATTACAACACTATAGTCAATTACTTTGGGCCAAAGTCTCCCAAAGCTGTCTAATACATCTGGTCTAAAGTAGTGCACTATGAAGGGAACAGGGTTCCATAAGACTCTGGTCCAAAGTAGTGCACTATGAAGGGAGTAGGGTTCCATAGGACTCTGGTCTAAAGTAGTGCACTATGAAGGGAGTAGGGTTCCATAGGACTCTGGTCTAAAGTAGTGCACTATGAAGGGAGTAGGATTCCATAGGACTCTGGTCTAAAGTAGTGCACTATGAAGGGAGTAGGATTCCATAGGACTCTGGTCTAAAATAGTGCACTATGAAGGGAGTAGAATTCCATAGGACTCTGGTCTAAAGTAGTGCACTATGAAGGGAGTAGGGTTCCATAGGACTCTGATCTAAAATAGTGCACTATGAAGGGAGTAGGGTTCCATAAGACTCTGGTCTAAAGTAGTGCACTATGAAGGGAGTAGGGTTCCATAGGACTCTGGTCTAAAGTAGTGCACTATGACAGGGAACAGTGCTCTGGTCTATAGTAGTGCACTATGAAGGGAACAGGGCTCTAGTCTATAGTAGTGCACTATGAAGGGAACAGTGCTCTGGTCTAAAGTAGTGCACTATGAAGGGAACAGGGCTCTGGTCTATAGTAGTGCACTATGAAGGGAACAGGGCTCTGGTCTATAGTAGTGCACTATGAAGGGAACAGGGCTCTGGTCTACAGCAGTGCACTATGAAGGGAACAGGGCTCTGGTCTATAGTAGTGCACTATGAAGGGAACAGGGCTCTGGTCTATAGTAGTGCACTATGAAGGGAACAGGGCTCTGGTCTACAGCAGTGCACTATGAAGGGAACAGGGCTCTGGTCTATAGTAGTGCACTATTAAGGGAACAGGGCTCTGGTCTATAGTAGTGTACTATGACAGGGAACAGGGCTCTGGTCTATAGTAGTGCAATATGAAGGGAACAGGGCTCTGGTCTAAAGTAGTGCACTATGAAGGGAACAGGGCTCTGGTCTATAGTAGTGCACTATGAAGGGAACAGGGCTCTGTAGAGGAGTTTGGTGCCATTTTAGATTGGCCCTGTGTGTATGCAACATGATATATCTAATGATGTTAGATTATCAATATTAGTGTAAGTTATTTTATCTATATTAATGTAAATGATACTGTATGATGTAAATGTCTCTGAAAATAAACTGCCTGATCCTAAAAGAACCAATAAAAACCCAGATGACAAAGCTCTCTGTCTATCTAGAGCTCTATGTAGAATACCAGACCCAACCATAAACCTCTAGACCAGGAGGAGACAATCCTGTAGAGTACCAGTCCTAACCATAACCCTGTAGAGTACCAGACCTAACCATAACCCTAACCATAACCCTGTAGAGTACCAGACCCAACCATAAACCTCTAGACCAGGAGGAGACAATCCTGTAGAGTACCAGTCCTAACCATAACCCTGTAGAGTACCAGATCTAACCATAACCCTGTAGAATACCAGACCTAACCATAACCCTAACCATAACCCTGTAGAGAACCAGATCTAACCATAACCCTGTAGAATACCAGACCTAACCATAACCCTAACCATAACCCTGTAGAGTACCAGACCTAACCATAACCCTGTAGAGTACCAGACCTAACCATAACCCTGTAGAGTACCAGATCTAACCATAACCATGTAGAGTACCAGACCTAACCATAACCCTGTAGAGTACCAGACCTAACCATAACCCTGTAGAATACCAGACCTAACCATAGCCCTAACCATAACCCTGTAGAGTACCAGACCTAACCATAACCCTGTAGAGTACCAGTTTTAACCATAACCCTGTAGAGAACCAGACCTAACCATAACCCTGTAGAGTACCAAACCTAACCATAACCCTGTAGAGTACCAGACCTAACCATAACCCTGTAGAGTACCAAACCTAACCATAACCCTGTAGAGTACCAGACCTAACCATAACCCTGTAGAGTACCAGACCTAACCATAACCCTGTAGAGTACCAGACCTAACCATAACCCTGTAGAGTACCAGACCTAACCATAACCCTGTAGAATACCAGACCTAACCATAACCCTGTAGAGTACCAGACCTAACCATAACCCTGTAGAGTACCAGACCTAACCATAACCCTGTAGAGTACCAGACCTAACCATAACCCTGTAGAGTACCAGTTCTAACCATAACCCTGTAGAGTACCAGACCTAACCATAACCCTGTAGAGTACCAGGCCTAACCATAACCCTGTAGAGAACCAGACCTAACCATAACCCTGTAGAGTACCAAACCTAACCATAACCCTGTAGAGTACCAGACCTAACCATAACCCTGTAGAGAACCAGACCTAACCATAACCCTGTAGAGAACCAGACCTAACCATAACCCTGTAGAGAACCAGACCTAACCATAACCCTGTAGAGTACCAGACCTAACCATAACCCTGTAGAGTACCAGACCTAACCATAACCCTGTAGAGAACCAGACCATAACCCTGTAGTGGTGGAATAAGGGAACTGCTTGTCAAGCATCCAATGGGGAAACTATATGTTGAAAATGGGTGAAATTGTGAGAGTAATAATTAAATAAATGTTTCATTTTATTGTAATTCTATTGTGAATTCATGTAACATATCTTGACAGGCTATATCATCATTTGATCACATCAGTACAGTTGTTACAATAATAATCTATATAAAGTACAGTAATTTATTACTGTAGTAGCATGACCATGCCGTGCTTCTACCCCTGCATTGCTCACTGTTTAGGGTTTTAGGCTGGGTGTCGGTACAGCACTTTGAGACATCAGCTGATGTGAGAAGGGCTTTATAAATACATTTGATTTGATGTGTTAAAATGAAGCCATTGTGTAAAACACTATAAAACACTGAGATGATGGGAAATCAAATCATCTTGCTCTTTTGGAAGATTTGGCAGATGCTGCATTTTGCAGAGAACGTGTTTATAGAGGCAGGTGGGATTTATATTTGCAGAAAGTACAGCTTGGCTCATTAGATATCATTTCCCCAACCAATCTCACAGGAGTTTTGAGAGGATTTCAGACTTTAAAAAGGCAAACACATGCCATTACCTATCCAACCTCTGGTTTTGGCAATGGGCACTTTCAGTGGCAGCTTGTTGATTAGCATCTCACATCCATCAATGAGACAATGTTTTGGATGCAATCATCAGCAACATGAACAGTAACACCGCTATCTTGAAGCTGCATGGTAACAATTAGACAGAGCTATCTTGAAGCTGCATGGTAACAATTAGACAGAGCTATCTTGAAGCTGCATGGTAACAATTAGACAGAGCTATCTTGAAGCTGCATGGTAACAATTAGACAGAGCTATCTTGAAGCTGCATGGTAACAATTAGACAGAGCTATCTTGTTGAAGCTGCATGGTAACAATTAGACAGAGCTATCTTGAAGCTGCATGGTAACAATTAGACAGAGCTATCTTGAAGCTACATGGTAACAATTAGACAGAGCTATCTTGAAGCTGCATGGTAACAATTAGACACAGCTATCTTGTTGAAGGTGCATGGTAACAATTAGACAGAGCTATCTTGTTGAAGGTGCATGGTAACAATTAGACAGAGCTATCTTGTTGAAGCTGCATGGTAACAATTAGACAGAGCTATCTTGTTGAAGGTGCATGGTAACAATTAGACAGAGCTATCTTGTTGAAGGTGCATGGTAACAATTAGACAGAGCTATCTTGTTGAAGGTGCATGGTAACAATTAGACACAGCTATCTTGTTGAAGCTGCATGGTAACAATTAGACACAGCTATCTTGTTGAAGGTGCATGGTAACAATTAGACACAGCTATCTTGTTGAAGGTGCATGGTAACAATTAGACAGAGCTATCTTGTTGAAGGTGCATGGTAACAATTAGACACAGCTATCTTGTTGAAGGTGCATGGTAACAATTAGACACAGATATCTTGTTGAAGGTGCATGGTAACAATTAGACAGAGCTATCTTGTTGAAGCTGCATGGTAACAATTAGACAGAGCTATCTTGAAGCTGCATGGTAACAATTAGACAGAGCTATCTTGAAGCTGCATGGTAACAATTAGACAGAGCTATCTTGTTGAAGCTGCATGGTAACAATTAGACAGAGCTATCTTGAAGCTGCATGGTAACAATTAGACAGAGCTATCTTGAAGCTGCATGGTAACAATTAGACAGAGCTATCTTGAAGCTGCATGGTAACAATTAGACAGAGCTATCTTGTTGAAGGTGCATGGTAACAATTAGACAGAGCTATCTTGAAGCTGCATGGTAACAATTAGACAGAGCTATCTTGTTGAAGGTGCATGGTAACAATTAGACAGAGCTATCTTGAAGCTGCATGGTAACAATTAGACAGAGCTATCTTGAAGCTGCATGGTAACAATTAGACAGAGCTATCTTGTTGAAGCTGCATGGTAACAATTAGACACAGCTATCTTGTTGAAGGTGCATGGTAACAATTAGACAGAGCTATCTTGAAGCTACATGGTAACAATTAGACAGAGCTATCTTGTTGAAGCTGCATGGTAACAATTAGACAGAGCTATCTTGAAGCTGCATGGTAACAATTAGACAGAGCTATCTTGTTGAAGGTGCATGGTAACAATTAGACAGAGCTATCTTGAAGCTGCATGGTAACAATTAGACAGAGCTATCTTGAAGCTGCATGGTAACAATTAGACAGAGCTATCTTGAAGCTGCATGGTAACAATTAGACAGAGCTATCTTGAAGCTGCATGGTAACAATTAGACAGAGCTATCTTGAAGCTGCATGGTAACAATTAGACACAGCTATCTTGTTGAAGCTGCATGGTAACAATTAGACAGAGCTATCTTGAAGCTGCATGGTAACAATTAGACAGAGCTATCTTGAAGCTGCATGGTAACAATTAGACAGAGCTATCTTGTTGAAGGTGCATGGTAACAATTAGACACAGCTATCTTGTTGAAGGTGCATGGTAACAATTAGACACAGCTATCTTGTTGAAGGTGCATGGTAACAATTAGACACAGCTATCTTGTTGAAGCTGCATGGTAACAATTAGATCAGTTTAAAACCTCTTTGGGCTAGGCTTCCCGCTAGCTTGTTGAAGGTGCATGGTAACAATTAGACACAGCTATCTTGTTGAAGGTGCATGGTAACAATTAGACAGAGCTATCTTGTTGAAGGTGCATGGTAACAATTAGACACAGCTATCTTGTTGAAGGTGCATGGTAACAATTAGACACAGCTATCTTGTTGAAGGTGCATGGTAACAATTAGACAGAGCTATCTTGTTGAAGGTGCATGGTAACAATTAGACAGAGCTATCTTGTTGAAGGTGCATGGTAACAATTAGACACAGCTATCTTGTTGAAGGTGCATGGTAACAATTAGACAGAGCTATCTTGTTGAAGGTGCATGGTAACAATTAGACACAGCTATCTTGTTGAAGGTGCATGGTAACAATTAGACACAGCTATCTTGTTGAAGCTGCATGGTAACAATTAGATCAGTTTAAAACCTCTTTGGGCTAGGCTTCCCGCTAGCTGGACAACTTCCGGTGAAATGGGAGGGCGAGCAATTCAAATCAATAATCATAACAATTATGGATATGAAACATTTATGTAACATATAGCCTTAGGTTTTTAAAGGAAAAAGAAATCACAATGTTCTTCTAGTATCACTTTCTATTGCAGCTACACGTCAGCCTATGGCCTTCGTCAGAGCTTTGGCTCTACTAAACTAAAACCATCTAGAATAATCACCCTAACTTAAATCAGCAAGCTTTCTATTGAAGCTCCATGTCAGCCTGTGGCCTTCGTCAGAGCTTTGGCTCTACTAAACTAAAACCATCTAGAATAATCACCCTAACTTAAATCAGCAAGCTTTCTATTGAAGCTCCATGTCAGCCTGTGGCCTTCGTCAGAGCTTTGGCTCTACTAAACTAAAACCATCTAGAATAATCACCCTAACTTAAATCAGCAAGCTTTCTATTGAAGCTCCATGTCAGCCACCTCAGCTACTATATCAACTGAAATGACTCAACACTATACACCTCAGCTACTACATCAACTGAAATGACTGCAACACTATACACCTCAGCTACTACATCAACTGAAATGACTCAACACTATACACCTCAGCTACTACATCAACTGAAATGACTCAACACTATACACCTCAGCTACTACATCAACTGAAATGACTCAACACTATACACTTCAGTTACTATATCAACTGAAATGACTCAACACTATACACCTCAGCTACTACATCAACTGAAATGACTGCAACACTATACACCTCAGCTACTACATCAACTGAAATGACTGCAACACTATACACCTCAGCTACTACATCAACTGAAATGACTGCAACACTATACACCTCAGCTACTACATCAACTGAAATGACTCAACACTATACACCTCAGCTACTACATCAACTGAAATGACTCAACACTATACACCTCAGCTACTACATCAACTGAAATGACTCAACACTATACACCTCAGCTACTACATCAACTGAAATGACTCAACACTATACACCTCAGCTACTACATGAACTGAAATGAATCAACACTATACACCTCAGCTACTACATCAACTGAAATGACTCAACACTATACACCTCAGCTACTACATCAACTGAAATGACTCAACACTATACACCTCAGCTACTACATCAACTGAAATGACTCAACACTATACACTTCAGTTACTATATCAACTGAAATGACTCAACACTATACACCTCAGCTACTACATCAACTGAAATGACTGCAACACTATACACCTCAGCTACTACATCAACTGAAATGACTGCAACACTATACACCTCAGCTACTACATCAACTGAAATGACTGCAACACTATACACCTCAGCTACTACATCAACTGAAATGACTCAACACTATACACCTCAGCTACTACATCAACTGAAATGACTCAACACTATACACCTCAGCTACTACATCAACTGAAATGACTCAACACTATACACCTCAGCTACTACATCAACTGAAATGACTCAACACTATACACCTCAGCTACTACATGAACTGAAATGAATCAACACTATACACCTCAGCTACTACATCAACTGAAATGACTCAACACTATACACCTCAGCTACTACATCAACTGAAATGACTCAACACTATACACCTCAGCTACTACATCAACTGAAATGACTCAACACTATACACCTCAGCTACTATATCAACTGAAATGACTCAACACTATACACCTCAGCTACTACATCAACTGAAATGACTGCAACACTTCAGAGCTGCACCTAGTTTCAGAGTGGGTGGCAAGGAATAAGTTAGCCCTAAATATTTCTAAAAGTAAAAGCATTGTATTTGGGACAAATCCTTCACTAAACCCTAAACCTCAACTACATGTTGTAATGAATCATGTGGAAATTGAGCAAGTTGAGGTGACTAAACTGTTGGTGTAACCCTGGACTGTAAACTGTTATGGTCAAAACATATTGATACAACAGTAGCTGAGATGGGGAGAAGTCTGTCCATAATAAAGTGTTGCTCTACCTTCTTAACAACACTATCAACAAGGCAGGTCCTACAGGCCCTAGTTTCTACCTTCTTAACAACACTATCAACAAGGCAGGTCCTACAGGCCCTAGTTTCTACCTTCTTAACAGCACGATCAACAAGGCAGGTCCTACAGGCCCTAGTTTCTACCTTCTTAACAACACTATCAACAAGGCAGGTCCTACAGGTCCTAGTTTCTACCTTCTTAACAACACTACCAACAAGGCAGGTCCTACAGTCCCTAGTTTCTACCTTCTTAACAACACTATCAACAAGGCAGGTCCTACAGGCCCTAGTTTCTACCTTCTTAACAACACTATCAACAAGGCAGGTCCTACAGGCTCTAGTTTTGTTGGACCTTGACTATTGTTCACTCGTGTGGTCAGGTGCCACAGAAAAGGACTTAGGAAAATTGCAATTGTACTAAGTACTACATAGAGCCATGACTACATGGAACTCTATTCCACAGTACTACATAGAGCCATGACTACATGGAACTCTATTCCACAGGACTACATAGAGCCACGACTACATGGAACTCTATTCCACAGTACTACATAGAGCCAAAACTACATGGAACTCTATTACACAGTACTACATAGAGCCAAGACTATATGGAACTCTATTCCACAGTACTACATAGAGCCACGACTACATGGATTTCTATTACACAGTACTACATAGAGCCAAGACTATATGGAACTCTATTCCACAGTACTACATAGAGCCACGACTACATGGATTTCTATTCCACAGTACTACATAGAGCCAAAACTACATGGAACTCTATTCCACAGTACTACATAGAGCCAAAACTACATGGAACTCTATTCCACAGTACTACATAGAGCCACGACTACATGGAACTCTATTCCACAGTACTACATAGAGCCACGACTACATGGAACTCTATTCCACAGTACTACATAGAGCCACGACTACATGGAACTCTATTCCACAGTACTACATAGAGCCACGACTACATGGAACTCTATTCCACAGTACTACATAGAGCCACGACTACATGGAACTCTATTCCACAGTACTACATAGAGCCATGACTACATGGAACTCTATTCCACAGTACTACATAGAGCCATGACTACATGGAACTCTATTCCACAGTACTACATAGAGCCACGACTACATGGAACTCTATTCTACATCAAGTAACTGATGCAGCAGTAGAATCAGATTTAAAAAACATCTTATGGAACAGCGGGGACTGTGAAGCAACACAAACATAGACACACTATACAAATACAAATGTATTGAAATCAAATCACATTTATTTATATAGCCCTTCTTACATCAGCTGATATCTCAAAGTGCTGTACAGAAACCCAGCTTAAAACCCCAAACAGCAAGCAATGCAGGTGTAGAAGCACGGTGGCTAGGAAAAACCCCCTAGAAAGGCCAAAACCTAGGAAGAAACCTAGAGAGGAACCAGGCTATGAGGGGTGGCCAGTCCTCTTCTGGTTGTGCCGGGTGCAGATGATAACAGAACATGGCCAAGACGTTCAAATGTTCATAAATAACCAGCATGGTCAAATAATAATAATCACAGTAGTTGTCGAGGGTGCAACAGGTCAGCACCTCAGGAGTAAATGTCAGTTGGCTTTTCATAGCCGATCATTACGAGTACTAAGAGTTTAAGACTATACATTGCCTTGGCAGCAGCTAATGGGGATCCATAAAAAATACAAATACTGACATTCAGGGAGAGGTTGTTGCTCTGGCAACACACTGCCAGGTCACTGAGCTTCTCTCTGTAGGTTGACTCATCACCAGGCCTACCAGCGTCGTGTCATCAGCAAACCTAATGGTGTTGGAGTCTTGCGTGGCCATGCAGTCGTAGGTGAACAGGGAGTACAGGAGGGGACTAAGCACACACCACTGTAGGGGCTCCAGTGTTGAGGATCAGTGTGGCGGAGGTGATGTTTCCTACCCTCATCACCTTGGGTCGGCATTTCAGGAAGACCAGGATCCAGTTGCAGAGGGATGTGTTCAGACTCAGAGTCCTAAGCTTGGTGATGAGCTCAGAGGGGACAATGGTGTTGAACGCTGAGCTGTAGTCAATGAACAGCATTCTCACATAGGTATTCCTCTTATCTACAGTAGGTGGGTGAGGGCAGTGTGGAGAGCAATTGAGATTGCGTCATCTATGGATCTGCTCGGGCGGTATGCACATTGGAGTGGGTCTAATCAGAGGGAGATGGTGGATGAAGATAAAGTCTGGTGACGATTGTGTCTCCATCTCAATGTATAGCACCCACTTAGGGTTAGGGTTAGCACACACAGCTCAGAGTAGTAGCACCCACTTAGGGTTAGGGTTAGCACACACAGCTCAGAGTAGTAGCACCCACTTAGGGTTAGGGTTAGCACACACAGCTCAGAGTAGTAGCACCCACTTAGGGTTAGGGTTAGCACACAGCTCAGAGTAGTAGCACCCACTTAGGGTTAGGGTTAGCACACACAGCTCAGAGTAGTAGCACCCACTTAGGGTTAGGGTTAGCACACACAGCTCAGAGTAGTAGCACCCACTTAGGGTTAGGGTTAGCACACAGCTCAGAGTAGTAGCACCCACTTAGGGTTAGGGTTAGCACACACAGCTCAGAGTAGTAGCACCCACTTAGGGTTAGGGTTAGCACACACAGCTCAGAGTAGTAGCACCCACTTAGGGTTAGGGTTAGCACACAGCTCAGAGTAGTAGCACCCACTTAGGGTTAGGGTTAGCACACACAGCTCAGAGTAGTAGCACCCAATAAGGGTTAGGGTTAGCACACACAGCTCAGAGTAGTAGCACCCACTTAGGGTTAGGGTTAGCACACACAGCTCAGAGTAGTAGCACCCACTTAGGGTTAGGGTTAGCACACACAGCTCAGAGTAGTAGCACCCACTTAGGATTAGGGTTAGCACACACAGCTCAGAGTAGTAGCACCCACTTAGGGTTAGGGTTAGCACACAGCTCAGAGTAGTAGCACCCACTTAGGGTTAGGGTTAGCACACACAGCTCAGAGTAGTAGCACCCACTTAGGGTTAGGGTTAGCACACACAGCTCAGAGTAGTAGCACCCACTTAGGGTTAGGGTTAGCACACACAGCTCAGAGTAGTAGCACCCACTTAGGGTTAGGGTTAGCACACACAGCTCAGAGTAGTAGCACCCACTTAGGGTTAGGGTTAGCACACAGCTCAGAGTAGTAGCACCCACTTAGGGTTAGGGTTAGCACACACAGCTCAGAGTAGTAGCACCCACTTAGGGTTAGGGTTAGCACACACAGCTCAGAGTAGTAGCACCCACTTAGGGTTAGGGTTAGCACACACAGCTCAGAGTAGTAGCACCCAATAAGGGTTAGGGTTAGCACACACAGCTCAGAGTAGTAGCACCCACTTAGGGTTAGGGTTAGCACACACAGCTCAGAGTAGTAGCACCCACTTAGGGTTAGGGTTAGCACACACAGCTCAGAGTAGTAGCACCCACTTAGGATTAGGGTTAGCACACACAGCTCAGAGTAGTAGCACCCACTTAGGGTTAGGGTTAGCACACACAGCTCAGAGTAGTAGCACCCACTTAGGGTTAGGGTTAGCACACACAGCTCAGAGTAGTAGCACCCACTTAGGGTTAGGGTTAGCACACACAGCTCAGAGTAGTAGCACCCACTTAGGGTTAGGGTTAGCACACACAGCTCAGAGTAGTAGCACCCACTTAGGGTTAGGGTTAGCACACACAGCTCAGAGTAGTAGCACCCACTTAGGGTTAGGGTTAGCACACACACAAGCTCACCACACACAGTTTCTTACTGAGACCTGGACAACCAGGTGAGGGGAGTTCCTTACTGAGACCCCAACAACCAGGTGAGGGGAGTTCCTTACTGAGACCCCAACAACCAGGTGAGGGAAGTTCCTTACTGAGACCTAGACAACCAGGTGAGGGGAGTTCCTTACTGAGACCTGGACAACCAGGTGAGGGGAGTTCCTTACTGAGACCTAGACAACCAGGTGAGGGGAGTTCCTTACTGAGACCCAGACAACCAGGTGAGGGGAGTTCCTTACTGAGACCTAGACAACCAGGTGAGGGGAGTTCCTTACTGAGACCTAGACAACCAGGTGAGGGGAGTTCCTTACTGAGACCTAGACAACCAGGTGAGGGGAGTTCCTTACTGAGACCCGGACAACCAGGTGAGGGGAGTTCCTTACTGAGACCTAGACAACCAGGTGAGGGGAGTTCCTTACTGAGACCTAGACAACCAGGTGAGGGGAGTTCCTTACTGAGACCTAGACAACCAGGTGAGGGGAGTTCCTTACTGAGACCTAGACAACCAGGTGAGGGGAGTTCCTTACTGAGACCTAGACAACCAGGTGAGGGGAGTTCCTTACTGAGACCTAGACAACCAGGTGAGGGGAGTTCCTTACTGAGACCTAGACAACCAGGTGAGGGGAGTTCCTTACTGAGACCTGGACAACCAGGTGAGGGGAGTTCCTTACTGAGACCTAGACAACCAGGTGAGGGGAGTTCCTTACAAATTAGTGACCTTAATTCATCAATCAAGTACAAGGGAGGAGCGAAAACCCGCAGACACTCTTCCCACCGTGGAATCAGATGACTGTTCAACTGTACATACATCAGTACATTCAAGTTTTGTCCAAATACGTTGTTTGAAATGTTAGATACTTAGCTAATATTAGCCCAAAACAACAACACAAAAGTTGTAGCCCCACTGGTTGAAGCCGTAACTGAAGGTTTGTTCAAGAAAACAAGGAACTCTGGAAAAATATGTTCTCTGACTGGAAAAAATAGTTTTGAACGGTCATTGAACTCAGAATTACATGTCAAAAACTTGGGGCACCATCTCACAGCTTCTCCGATTTCCCCAGTTGTAATGAACGCACCAAAAGTAGCACATTTCTGCCGTGGCATATTGCATACATTTCACTAAACAGTCTGTTCTAAATAGCATGTAGTAAGATTAGTACACAGTATGAAGTTTTAGTAAGTAGTGGACAGGCCAGATTAGTACACAGTATGAAGTTTTAGTAAGTAGTGGACAGGCCAGATTAGTACACCGTATGAAGTTTTAGTAAGTAGTGGACTGGCCAGATTTGGGACCAGTCTGATGGTGCCTGGTGAAGGGTTACCTTTTTAATGAGCACTTGTTTCATATATCTACTAGATATCTCATGTATCATCACACACACACACACACACACACACACACACACACACGGTAAAAGGGTTTTCACCCTGGGGGAACCTGGACTTGTTTTCATCACGTCTGAGGCATTTCTAGGTCAGTTAGATGTGTTTCACAGATAATTGCCCAGGATGAAGGCAGGTCTGGGCTTCGCGCTGAATGATACACCCTATGACTGCTTCCTGTGTATTGAGGGGGGGGGGGGGGGGGGGGGGGGGGGGGGGGGGGGGGGGGGGGGGACAGGTGTCTGAAAATAAATGTAGTCCTGCTTTGTGGCACGAAGGATCACACTATAAGGCTCTACTGATCACACTATAAGGCTCTACTGATCACACAATAAGGCTTTATGTTATACTGATCACACTAAAAGGCTCTATGTTATACTGATCACACTGTAAGGCTCTATGTTATACTGATCAACACTATAAGGCTCTACTGATCACACTATAAGGCTCTATGTTATACTGATGACACTATAAGGCTCTATGTTATACTGATCACACTATAAGGCTCTATGTTATACTGATCACACTATAAGGCTCTATGTTATACTGATCACACTATAAGGCTCTACTGATCACACTATAAGGCTCTACTGATCACACTAGAAGGCTCTATGTTCTACTGATCACACTATAAGGCTCTATGTTATACTGATCACACTATAAGGCTCTACTGATCACACTATAAGGCTCTATGTTATACTGATCACACTATAAGGCTCTATGTTATACTGATCACACTATAAGGCTCTATGTTATACTGATCACACTATAAGGCTCTACTGATCACACTATAAGGCTCTACTGATCACACTAGAAGGCTCTATGTTCTACTGATCACACTATAAGGCTCTATGTTATACTGATCACACTATAAGGCTCTATGTTATACTGATCACACTATAAGGCTCTATGTTATACTGATCACACTATAAGGCTCTACTGATCACACTATAAGGCTCTATGTTCTACTGATCACACTATAAGGCTCTACTGATCACACTATAAGGCTCTACTGATCACACTATAAGGCTCTACTGATCACACTACTGTAGATGTGGTTGTCCTTGTTTGATAGAGTCATTGGACGTCTTTCAACGATGTTCATATCGGCAGATTAATTGTTAAATATACAAGCTGACACGCGTTCCGGTCCCTGAAAGACTACAACTCGTGGGGCGGTGCTTCGTGCTCTGGCCCTGTCCCTCCCCCAAGGCAGGCTTTTCTGAAAGGGAGGTGACCACTAACAACACAATCCTTTGGGCAAAACTGAAAGAACTGACCAGACCGCAATAGCTTCTAGTGATTCCTTTCATCAACACAAATTTGACAATGGAGCATTTTTTGATGTTCTATTACCTACATGGTGACATTCAACCAAACATGTTTCAACCAGAATATAGCGGAGAAACAAAGAGTTGGATTTAGCTAACAATAGAAGCTCAGCTACAGCTGATGCTAGCATCAAGAGTGCAGACGAAAAAATATGGTGGCTAGCCAAGTTATTTTTCCTGCAAGCCACCTAGCTAGCTAACTTGAGTTTATCTACTGAAAACCATATTGTGTATTGCTGTATTGCTGGCTAACATACAGTACTACTGTGTTACAGTGTGGGGAAATAAAAAAATAAATCAGTTTGCTATCATAGGTAGCTAGCTAGTCTAGCAAGCTAAGTTAGCTAAACAACTACAGGTAGCCATATCTATGACTAAAAAGCAGAGGTTTTACAATCAGATCTATTGCATCTCAATTGTAAAACTTCCTCTCTTTTAAGTTGTAGATATGACTACTAAACAGCAAGCAACAATGTTACAACTAGCCACCTAAAGCTAGGTTTACCAGCAACAATAGCACATGACTGTAGTTGGCTAGCTAGTTAGCCTGGCGCCTGCTAACTTGTTAAGGCGTCTGCATGCTTCCCAGCCGAAACAGTTTGGATGAGTTCATGCACATATTATGACTTAATATTGTGATGTTTTTGCTAGTTTTTAACTTGGGGGAGGGTTTTTTCAGCTATTCAGGCAAACAATATTTTTTATGGAGGCAGCTGAAGTCTACGCCCCTTTGTCGGTGATTGGTCAACAGTAGGGATTCTTCAATAAAGTCTTTGTTGTCATTCACTGAGAGAGAGAACTCGTTTTCCTGCACATTGTTCCATTGAGGAATACTGTACCAAGCATCTTAGTTAGATTGCACGACTAAGAAATGTCAAAATGAATGCCAGATTTCCTGAGTCATCTCAGATTCATTTGGACTATTTGGAGGACATGTATATTGGCTGTGGCGTCTCAAGATGGACAAATAGTACAATTGCCGCTTTTTTTCTCATTTTTCAAGCGAATGTCTTTTAAGGGAGTATGCAGCACTCTCGTTGGGTTGGCCTAGCTGAGCATGCTGATGCCATTATGCGCCACGCCTCGAATTTGTAAATTGTTAGTAAACGTGTAACATCAGTAACTGTAAATAATTTGACTAACTAGCTATGTAACATAAATGACGAGGGTTGATATTGGTTATCATTATGGCCATGGATGCATTTAAATATCACAAAATGATAGGTATGATGCAAGAAAGGATTCCAAACAGATGTAAATAACAATTATTGGCTAGCTAGCGAGCTAGCTAGGTTTACAAGTTAACACTGAGGAGAAACAATAATACAACAATTTACTGTAATTGATGAACTGGTTTTACTGTAGAATATTTGCATAAAGATGCCTGATAGAAATGGCTGTAGCTAGATACTGTCTGCCTACCTACGTTACAGCATTATTCTAAAATGGATTAAATCGTTATTTCCCCCTCATCATACTACACACAATACCCCATAATGACAAAGCGAAAACACGTTTTTAGTTTAGCAAATTTACACGTAAGTATTCAGACCCTTTGCTATTAGACTCAAAATTGAGCTCAGGTTCATTCTGTTTCCATTGATCATCCTTGAGATGTTTCTACAACTTGATTGGAGTCCACCTGTGGTAAATTCAATTGATTGGACATGATTTGGGAATGGGCACACCTGTCTATATAAGGTCCCACAGTGCACAGTTGACAGTGCACCTCAAAGCAAAAACCAAGCCATGAGATGGAAGGAATTGTCCGTAGAGCTCAGAGACAGAAATGTGTCTAGGCACAGATCTGGGTACCAGTACATTTCTGCAGCACCATGGCCTCCATCATTCTTAAATGGAAGAAGATTGGAACCACCAAGACTATTCCGAGAGCTGGCCGTCCGGCCAAACTGAGTAATCGGGGGAGAAGGGCCTCGGTGCCGGAGATGGTGCCAGAGAAGAAGACAGACAGAGTTACGCAGAAGATTAAACTACCAAACTATTAAACTACTGAACGACAACAATATCAACATATAGCTGGCTAGTTATACGATGTACCGGCAAGATAGAACAGCGGCGTCTGGTAAGACAAAGGGCGGCAGTCTGTGTATTTTTGGAAACAACAGCTGGTGCTGATATCTAAGGAAGTCTCGAGCTATTGCTCGCCTGAGGTAGAGTATCTCATGATAAGCTGTAGACCACACTACCTACCTAAAGAGTTTTCATCTGTATTCTTTGTAGCTGTTTACATACCACCACGATCAGAGATTGGCATTAAGACAGCATTGAATGAGCTGTATTCCACCATAAGCAAACAAGAAAACGCTCACCCAGAGGCGGCGCTCCTAGAATCCAGGAAACTTAAATCCGTTTTACCAAATTTTTATCAGAATGTTAAATGTGCAACCAGAAAAAAAATAACTCTTGACCACCTTTACTCTACACACAGAGACGGGTACAAAGCTCTCCCTCGCCCTCCATTTGGCAAATCTGACCATAATTATATCCTCCTGATTCCTGCTTACAAGCAAAAATTAAAGCAGGAAGCACCAGTGACTAGATCAATAAAAAAGTGGTCAGATGAAGCAGATGCTACAGGACTGTTTTGCAGCACAGACTGGAATATGTTCCGGGAATCCTCCGATGGCATTGAGGAGTACACCACATCAGTCATTGGTTTCATCAATAAGTGCATTGATGACTTCATCCCCACAGTGACCATACGTACATACCCAACCAGAAACCATGGATTACAGGCAGCATCCGCACTGAGCTAAAGGCTAGACTCTAAGCCGGAAGCTTATAAGAAATCCCGCTATACCCTCCGATGAACCATCAAACAGACGAAGCGTTGATACAGGACTAAGATTGAATCATACTACACCAGCTCTGACGCATGTCAGATGTGACAGGGCCTGCAAACCATTACAGACTACAAAGGGAAGCACAGCGGAGAGCTGCCCAGTGACACAAGCCTACCAGACGAGCTAAACTACTTCTATGCTCACTTCGAGGCAAATAACACTGAAACATACATGAGAGCACTAACTGTTCCGAAGACTGTGTGATCACACTATCTGCAGCCAATGTGAGTAAGACCTTTAAACAGGTTTAAGAAGTTAGCTTTCAGTGATGCCAGAGCGATTGATGAGGCTCTTCACAGAATAACCTCAGCAGCAGGGAGGGACGGCCCCAGCAGTCAGCTGGCTCAGGCACCAGAGCAACAGGAAGAAGAGGGAGGGATGGCCCCAGCAGTCAGCTGGCTCAGGCACCAGGGCAACAGGAAGAAGAGGGAGGGACGGCCCCAGCAGTCACCTGGCTCAGGCACCAGGGCAACAGGAGGAAGAGGGAGGGACGGCCCCAGCAGTCAGCTGGCTCAGGCACCGGGGCAACAGGAAGAAGAGGAGCAGATGGAGCAGAAGCACCAGCAGTAGTGCCACAAACGTCTGCTGTTTGGATGCTGTTTGACGAGAGCAAATGGGGATGCAGCACGAAGGAATCCCTCAGCAGATCACATAATGGAGGTTCGATCCTATTTGGAGGAGCCCCTCTGCAGATCCTCTGAGCTGGTGGAAGAACAAGGCCTCTGTCTACCCACGGCTTACTAAAGTCATGACAGGGAGACTCTGCATAGCGGCCACATCCGTTCCCTCTGAGAGGGTCTTCTCGAAAACGGGATAAATATTTACTGAGAGAAGAAACCGCTGCTGGTTTTAACATGGCAACAAAGAAGAGAGAAAAGAGGGACCAGTTTAATGTTTTAAGTGGGATGCTGCAGTTTTGCACATTGTTATTGCAATGTTATATTATGCTGATTGTATTCGTTTTGAATTGTTAGATTTATATGCACTTGTTTATATACATTAAAAAGTTTAAATGTAAATGTTTAATAGCATTCTTTTTCATTACAAACCAATGCATTTTTAAATATATTGTGGTTAAGGTAGAGTATGATTTCATTTAATAATTTAATTAGAATTGTTTTAACACCAATCATAGTCAAACTATCGCAAAGTGTTTGACTTGAGAAAATACAAAACATGTATTTTTTAAAGAGCCGTTTGGGAGCCAAAAGAGAGCTGAGCAGAACGATCCGGCTCACTGAAAAGAGCCGGAATGCCCATCAGTAATGTGGACTGTTTCCCCAACAACCTGACTCGGCTGCTCTCGGCTCTTTCCGTTCTCATCGGTATTCCGAAACTGTACGCGCGCTATCGACGATGAAAAGGCTCCAGCAGTGTTCGCGCGCCTCATAAAGAGAGAGAGAGAGAGAGACACAGAGAGAGAGCCAGAGATCCGCAGAGCCGGAGCGATCTTCCCACGACCGAACCGCTACAGGACCTGAGACCAGTGCATTAGACACGCAACCCCCTGCTGTGGGTTCCCTCTGCTGTCCGGTAACCAGGTCGCCATGCTGACCGTCTGATTAGCCGTCTGTGTGCCTGTCTGGAGGAACTGACCGTTATTCGGTGTACTGGGCCGTTATTCAGTGGATGTATGTCGACGCCTCTCGGTATGAAATGTCTGAACTAACAACGATGAGGAATCTGCTGCTCGTGTTTCTCCTAACTGTCATCTGCTTGAGACGCGAGGCGCTCTGCGGTTCTCCCAGTGTTCAGATCGGTAGGTACATTCATATATATTACATATTGAAAATAAATTATTCATATAACATATAAATATATATATATATTGCATTAGACAGTGGTCTATGTTGTCTCCGTGTACTGACACGTAGTGTGGTTATTAGCCTGCCTAACACTGGAGCGGTGGTTTCATCTGCATTACACTGCATCTGAGATGGCGGGAGGGAGAAACGGGGGAGGAGGAAGAGAGGGAGAGGAGGGAGAGACAAGGGGGAGACGGAGAGGGAAAGAGAGGAGAGCAAGAGGGAGATAATGAGGAAGGAGAGAGAGAAGGGGAATTAAGGAGAGAGTGAGTGATGGGGTATATATAAGCTATTGAGAAGGCAGAAGGGGTTCAAGGCCTGGTCTTTAAAACAGATTTAAAGATGCTATTATTAATGATGAGTTCTGCTTCCTGCTGCATTATCATGGAAGACAGAACTGGGTATCATACCAGGCCTTGATTAGGATTATTATTGGTATTATTATGGTTATTATTATACAGTAACAGCAGTCAGTGATTCAAGGCCTGTTCCAGACAACCTCACAGTGACTTCTCATAGACTGATAGTTAAATAGGTCTGTTTCAGTTCAATATGTCGGTTTTAGTTCAATATATCTATTTCAATTAAATGTGTCTGTTCAGTTAAATGTGGATGGCCGTTTCAGTTCATTATGCATGGCCGTTTCAGTTCATTATGCATGGCAGTTTCAGTTCATTATGCATGGCCGTTTCAGTTCATTATGCATGGCAGTTTCAGTTCATTATGCATGGCAGTTTCAGTTCATTATGCATGGCCGTTTCAGTTCATTATGCATGGCCGTTTCAGTTCATTATGCATGGCAGTTTCAGTTCATTATGCATGGCAGTTTCAGTTCATTATGCATGGCCGTTTCAGTTCATTATGCATGGCAGTTTCAGTTCATTATGCATGGCAGTTTCAGTTCATTATGCATGGCAGTTTCAGTTCATTATGCATGGCAGTTTCAGTTAAATGTGGATGGCCGTTTCAGTTCATTATGCATGGCAGTTTCAGTTCATTATGCATGGCCGTTTCAGTTCATTATCCATGGCCGTTTTAGTTCATTATGCATGGCAGTTTCAGTTCATTATGCATGGCAGTTTCAGTTCATTATGAATGGCAGTTTCAGTTCATTATGCATGGCCGTTTCAGTTCATTATGCATGGCCGTTTCAGTTCATTATGCATGGCAGTTTCAGTTCATTATGCATGGCAGTTTCAGATCAATATGGAAGTTTCAGTTCATTATGCATGGCAGTTTCAGTTCATTATGCATGGAAGTTTCAGTTCATTATGCATGGCAGTTTCAGTTCATTATGAATGGCAGTTTCAGTTCATTATGCATGGCAGTTTCAGTTCATTATGCATGGCAGTTTCAGATCAATATGGAAGTTTCAGTTCATTATGCATGGCAGTTTCAGTTCATTATGCATGGCAGTTTCAGTTCATTATGAATGGCAGTTTCAGTTCATTATGCATGGCAGTTTCAGTTCATTATGCATGGCAGTTTCAGTTCATTATGCATGGCAGTTTCAGTTAAATGTGGATGGCCGTTTCAGTTCATTATGCATGGCAGTTTCAGTTCATTATGCATGGCCGTTTCAGTTCATTATGCATGGCCGTTTCAGTTCATTATGCATGGCAGTTTCAGTTCATTATGCATGGCAGTTTCAGTTCATTATGAATGGCAGTTTCAGTTCATTATGCATGGCCGTTTCAGTTCATTATGCATGGCCGTTTCAGTTCATTATGCATGGCAGTTTCAGTTCATTATGCATGGCAGTTTCAGATCAATATGGAAGTTTCAGTTCATTATGCATGGCAGTTTCAGTTCATTATGCATGGAAGTTTCAGTTCATTATGCATGGCAGTTTCAGATCAATATGGCAGTTTCAGTTCATTATGCATGGCAGTTTCAGTTCATTATGCATGGCAGTTTCAGATCAATATGGCAGTTTCAGTTCATTATGCATGGAAGTTTCAGTTCATTATGCATGGCAGTTTCAGTTCATTATGCATGGAAGTTTCAGTTCATTATGCATGGCAGTTTCAGTTCATTATGCATGGCAGTTTCAGTTCATTATGCATGGCAGTTTCAGATCAATATGGCAGTTTCAGTTCATTATGCATGGAAGTTTCAGTTCATTATGCATGGCAGTTTCAGATCAATATGGCAGTTTCAGTTCATTATGCATGGCAGTTTCAGTTCATTATGCATGGCAGTTTCAGTTCATTATGAATGGCAGTTTCAGTTCATTATGAATGGAAGTTTCAGTTCATTATGAATGGAAGTTTCAGTTCATTATGAATGGCAGTTTCAGTTCATTATGCATGGCTGTTTCAGTTCATTATGCATGGAAGTTTCAGTTCATTATGCATGGAAGTTTCAGATCAATATGGCTGTTTCAGTTCAATATGGATAGCTGTTTCAGTTCAATATGGCAGTTTCAGTTCAATATGGCTGTTTGAGTTAGAAATGGAAGGTTGTTTCAGTTTAATATAGCTGTTTGAGTTAGATATGGAAGTCTGTTTCAGTTCAATATGAATGGCAGTTTCAGTTCAATATGGCAGTTTCAGTTCAATATGGCTGTTTCAGTTAGATATGGATGGCAGTTTCAGTTCAATATGGCAGTTTCAGTTCAATATGGCTGTTTCAGTTAGATATGAATGGCTGTTTCAGTTCAATATGGCTGTTTCAGTTATATATGGATGGCAGTTTCAGTTCAATATGGCTGTTTCAGTTCAATATGGCTATTTGAGTTGGATATGGGAGGCTGTTTTAGTTCAATATGGATGGCTGTTTCAGTTCAATATGGCTGTTTCAGTTCAATATGGATGGCTGTTTCAGTTCAATATGGATGGCTGTTTCAGTTCAATATGGCTGTTTGAGATAGATATGGAAGGCTGTTTCAGTTCAATATGGCTGTTTGAGATAAATAAGGAAGGCTGTTTCAGTTTTATATGGATGGCTGTTTCAGTTCAATATGGATGGCTGTTTCAGTTCAATATGGACGGCTGTTTCAGTTCAATATGTCTGTTTGAGATAGATATGGAAGGCTGTTTCAGTTCAATATGGATGGCTGTTTCAGTTCAATATGGCTGTTTGAGATAGATATGGAAGGCTGTTTCAGTTCAATATGGCTGTTTGAGATAGATATGGAAGGCTGTTTCAGTTCAATATGGCTGTTTGAGATAGATATGGAAGGCTGTTTCAGTTCAATATGGATGGCTGTTTCAGTTCAATATGGATGGCTGTTTCAGTTCAATATGGATGGCTGTTTCAGTTCAATATGGATGGCTGTTTCAGTTCAATATGGATGGCTGTTTCAGTTCAATATGGATGGCTGTTTCAGTTCAATATGGATGCTGTTTCAGTTCAATATGGATGGCTGTTTCAGTTCAATATGGATGGCTGTTTCAGTTCAATATGGATGGTCATGGAAATATGTAGATGTTGATGCAGCTGAACATTCTCTCTGTTTAATACAGACACAGAGTGTTTCTAAAGAAGATCTCTGTTTAATACAGACAGAATCAGTGTTTCTAAAGAAGATCTCTGTTTAATACAGACAGAATCAGAGTGTTTCTAAACATTCTCTCTGTTTAATACAGACAGAATCAGTGTTTCTAAACATTCTCTCTGTTTAATACAGACAGAATCAGAGTGTTTCTAAACATTCTCTCTGTTTAATACAGACAGAATCAGTGTTTCTAAAGAAGATCTCTGTTTAATACAGACAGAATCAGAGTGTTTCTAAACATTCTTTCTGTTTAATACAGACAGAATCAGTGTTTCTAAAGAAGATCTCTGTTTAATACAGACAGAATCATAGTGTTTCTAAACATTCTCTCTGTTTAATACAGACAGAATCAGAGTGTTGCTAAACATTCTCTCTGTTTAATACAGACAGAATCAGTGTTTCTAAACATTCTCTCTGTTTAATACAGACAGAATTAGAGTGTTTCTAAACATTCTCTCTGTTTAATACAGACAGAATCAGTGTTTCTAAAGAAGATCTCTGTTTAATACAGACAGAATCAGACTATTTCGTAACCAAGCCGTTCTGGGTAGACAACGTCAGAAAGTTGAACCACAGAAGACAGGGAAACAACATACAGAGTACTGCCAGACCGGCTAGATATCCAGCTAAACATTCTCCCAGAGTACTGCCAGACTAGCTAGATAACCAGCTAAACATTCTCCCAGAGTACTGCAAGACTAGCTAGATAACCAGCTAAACATTCTCCCAGAGTACTGCCAGACTAGCTAGATAACCAGCTAAACATTCTCCCAGAGTACTGCCAGACTAGCTAGATAACCAGCTAAACATTCTCCCAGAGTACTGCCAGACTAGCTAGATAACCAGCTAAACATTCTCCCAGAGTACTGCCAGACTACCTAGATAACCAGCCAAACATTCTCCTTGTGTGTGGGGGGGGGGGGTTCTGTGTGTGTGTGTGTGTGTGTGTGTGTGTGTGTGTGTGTGTGTGTGTGTGTGTGTGTGTGTGTGTGTGTGTGTGTGTGTAGGAGGGCTGTTCCCACGCGGTGCTGATCAGGAGTATAGTGCGTTCCGGATTGGAATGGTCCAGTATGGAACCCAGGACTTCCGCCTCACTCCTCACATAGACAACCTGGAGGTTGCCAACAGCTTCGCTGTCACCAACTGCTGTGAGTAACACACACACACAGACACACACAGACACACACAGACACACACGGGCAGGGGAGTGAAGGGGTGGAGAGATGAGGGTACCCTGCATGATGCTTGGGGCAGTCCGCTGCCTGTTTTTAGGACGGTTGGTCAGAAGAGAGAGCAGGTCCAGCCTCTCCTCTAAGTTCTCTCTTACTTCACACGCTGCTCTCACCTTACAGAGAACCAGCCAGGTCATTCAAGATTGACCAAGAAATTGGACGTCTAGCCATGTCCCGAGGACATGGGGCATTGCTTTCAAAACCTGTCACTAGGGGGAAAAGTGAGCGCTATTACCATCAAGTAGGCTGGGGTTTTGTGGACTGAGTTGGTGGATGGATGTCCATCAGTGGAGGCTCCTCAGAGGAGGAAGGGGAGGACCATCCTACTCAGTGAATTTCATGAAAATAAAAATAGTGAAACATTAAAAATGTTATATTTTTTTTAGATAAAACTATACTGAATATATTCACATCACCAAATAATTGATTAGAACACACTGTTGTTTTGCAATGAAGGTCTACAGTAGCCTCACCAGTACTCTGTAGGGTAGCACCATGGTGTAGCTGGAGGACAGCTAGTGTCTGTCCTCCTCTGGGTACATTGACTTCAATACAAAACCTAAGAGGCTCATGGTTTTCACTCACTTCCATAGACTTACACAGTAATTATGACAACTTCCAGAGGACGTCCTCCAACCTATCAGAGCTCTTGCAGCATGAACTGACATGTTGTCCACCCAATCAAAGGATCAGAGTATGAATCTAGTACTGAAAGCATCTCTCTAGCAAAGAGAGAGAAAGACAATAGTTGAACAGTTTTTTACACATTCATTTCTTCCTAAATTAAGCGAGAGAGACAGAGACAGAGGAGAGACAGAGACAGAGGAGAGACAGAGACAGAGGAGAGACAGAGACAGAGGAGAGACAGAGACAGAGGAGAGACAGAGGCAGAGGACAGACAGAGACAGAGGAGAGACAGAGACAGAGGAGAGACAGAGACAGAGGAGAGACAGAGACAGAGGAGAGACAGAGACAGAGGAGAGACAGAGGAGAGACAGAGACAGAGGAGAGACAGAGGAGAGACAGAGACAGAGGAGAGACAGAGACAGAGGAGAGACAGAGACAGAGGAGAGACAGAGACAGAGGAGAGACAGAGACAGAGGAGAGACAGAGACAGAGGAGAGACAGAGACAGAGGAGAGACAGATATATTTTGTAGTATATACAGTTGAAGTCGGAGGTTTACACACTGTCACGCCCTGGCCTTAGTTATCTTTGTTTTCTTTATTATTTTGGTTAGGTCAGGGTGTGACACATACACCTTTGCCAAATACATTTAAACTCAGTTTTTCACAATTCCTGATATTTAATCTTAGTAAAATCCCCTGTCTTATGTCAGTTAGGATCACCACTTTATTTTAAGAATGTGAAATGTCAGAATAATAGTAGAGAGAATGATTTATTTGAGCTTTTATTTCTTTCATCACATTCCCAGTGGGTCAGAAGTTTACATACACTCAATTAGGGTCAAACGTTTCGGGTATCCTTCCACAAGCTTCCCACAATAAGTGGGAATTTCGGCCCATTCCTCCTGACAGAGCTGGTGTAACTGAGTCAGGTTTGTAGGCCTCCTTGCTCGCACACGCTTTTTCAGTTCTGCCCACAAATTTTCTGTAGGGTTGAGATCAGGGCTTTCTGATGGCCACCCCAATACCTTGACTTTGTTGTCCTTAAGCCATTTTGCTTCGGAAGTATGCTTGGGGTCATTGTCCATTTGGAAGACCCATTTGCGACCTAGCTTTAACTTCCTGACTGATGTCTTGAGATGTTGCTTCAATATATCCACATAATTTTCCTTTCCTCATGTCCATCTATTTTGTGAAGTGCACCAGTCACTCCTGCAGCAAAGCACCCCCACAACATGATGCTCCACGGTTGGGATGGTGTTCTTCGGCTTGCAAGCCCCCCCTTTCCCCCCTTTTCCTCCAAACGTAACGATGGTCATTAAGGCCAAACAGTTACATTTGTATTTTATCAAACCAGAGGACATTTCTCCAAAAAGTACGATCTTTGTCCCCATGTGCAGTTGCAAACCGTAGTCTGGATTTTTATTGGCGGTTTTGGAGCAGTGGCTTCTTCCTTGCTGAGCGGACTTTCAGGTTATATCGATATAGAACTTGTTTTACTGTGGATATAGATACTTTTGTACTTGTTTCCTCCAGCATCTTCACAAAGTCCTTTCCTGTTGTTCTGCGATTGATTTGCACTTTTCGCACCAAAGTACTTTCATCTCTAGGAGACAGAACGCGTCTCCTTCCTGAGTGGTATGACGTCTGCGTGGTCTAATTGTGTTTATACTTGCGTACTATTGTTTGTACAGATGAACGTGGTACCTTCAGGCATTTGGAAAATGCTCCAAAGGATGAACCAGACTTGTGGAGGTCTACAAAAATTTTTCTGAGGTCTTGGCTGATTTCTTTTGATTTTCCCATGATGTCAAGCAAAGAGGCACTGAGTTTTAAGGTAGGCCTTGAAATACATCCACAGGTACACCTCCAATTGACCTGGGGTGGCAGGTAGCCTAGTTGTTAGAGCGTTGGGCCAGTAACAAAACAAGGGTGTGATGGTGTGGGGGTGTGGGGGTGTGATGGTGTGGGGGTGTGATGGTGTGATGGTGTGGGGGTGTGATGGTGTGGGTGTGTGATGGTGTGGGGTTGTGGGGGTGTGATGGTGTGGGGGTGTGATGGTGTGGGGGTGTGATGGTGTGATGGTGTGGGGGTGTGATGGTGTGGGGGTGTGATGGATTGGGGGTGTGATGGTGTGGGGGTGTGATGGTGTGGGGGTGTGGGGGTGTGATGGTGTGGGGGTGTGATGGTGTGATGGTGTGGGGGTGTGGGGGTGTGATGGTGTGGGGGTGTGGGGGTGTGGGGGTGTGATGGTGTGGAGATTTGATGGTGAGATGGTGTGGGGGTGTGATGGTGTGGGGATGTGATGGTGTGGGGGTGTGATGGTGTGGGGGTGTGATGGTGTGGTGGTGTGATGGTGTGGGGGTGTGATGGTGTGATGGTGTGGGGGTGTGATGGTGTGGGGGTGTGATGGTGTGATGGTGTGGGGGTGTGATGGTGTGGGGGTGCTTTGCTGGTGACACCATCAGTGATTTATTTAGAATTCAAGGCTTAACCAGCATGGCTTCCACAGCATTCTGCAGCGATACGCCATCCCATCTGGTTTGCGTTTTTCAACAGGACAATGACCCAACACACCTCCAGGCTGTGTAAGGGCTATTTGACCAAGAAGGAGAGTGATGGAGGGCTGCATCAGAAGACCTGGCCTCCACAATCACCCGACCTCAACCCAATTCAGATGGTTTGGGATGAGTTGGACCGCAGAGTGAAGGAAAAGCAGGCAACTGTCACGCCCTGATTTGTTTCACCTGTCCTTGTGTAACAGTATAACTTCCGTCCCCTCGCCCCGGGCTCGAACCAGGGACCCTCTGCACACATAGACAACTGACACCCACGAAGCATCGTTACCCATCGTGCCACAAAAGTCGCGGCTCTTGCAGAGCAAGGGGAACAACTACTTCAGATCTCAGAGCGAGTGACATCACCGATTGAAACGCTATTAGCGCGCACCACCGCCGCTAACCATTTCACATCGGTTACACTCACCCCCCTTTTGACCTCCTCCTTTTCCGCAGCAACCAGTGATCCGGGTCAACAGCATCAATGTTACAGTATAGCTTCCTTCCCTCTAACCAGCGTTTTGTCTCAGCTTCTGTTTTTTCCAAGTCTCTCTTTTTCTCGCCCTCCTGGTTTTGACACTTGTCTGTCCTGACCACCTGCCTGACCACTCTGCATGCCCCTGACACTGTACCTTTGCCTCTACTCTGGATTATCGATCCCTGCCTGCCTTGACATGTTGTTTGCCTGCCCCTGTTGCTGTAACAAACTTTGTTACTTCAACACAGTCTGCATTTGGGTTTTACCTGGAACCCTGAGAGCAACAAGTAATCAGCATATATGGGAACTCCTTCAAGACTGCTGGAAAAGCATTCCAGGTGAAACTGTTGAGAGAATGCGAAGAGTGTACAAAGCTGTCATCAAGGCAAAGGGTGGCTACTTTTAAGAATCTCAAATATAAAATATATGTAGATTTTTTAAACACTTTTTTGGTTACCAGATGATTCCATATGTGTTATTTAATAGTTTTGATGTATTATTCTACAATGTAGAAAATAGTAAAAAAATAAAGAAAACCCCTCAAATGAGTAGGTGTGTCCAAACTTTTGACTGGTACTGTATATATATATATATATATTTTATGTTTATGTTTCATATAATTTACTTAGTTACTTAGCTAGCGAATGCAGCTAGCTAGTTTAGCCTACTCAAACACCTGGTTCAAACAGAGAGTGTTGCTATATTAGCTAGCTGACTATGGCTATCCAACAGAGAGTGATGCTATGTTAGCTAGCTGGCTATGGCTATCCAACAGAGAGTGATGCTATGTTAGCTAGCTGGCTATGGCTATCCAACAGAGAGTGATGCTATGTTAGCTAGCTGGCTATGGCTATCCAACAGAGAGTGATGCTATGTTAGCTAGCTGACTATGGCTATCCGACAGAGAGTGATGCTATGTTAGCTAGCTGGCTACAGATATCCAACAGAGATTGTTAGCTAGCTGGCTATGGCTATCCTACTCTGGATCAGAAGGTTGCGTGTTCGATCCCAGTCGTAACCCTAACCCTTTTTATATAACCTTTATTTTATTTAACCTTTATTTAACTAGACAAGTCAGTTAAGAACAAATTCTTATTTACAATGACGGCCTACTAGAAGGAAAAAGACTGCGGGATGGGGGCTGGGATTAAAAATAAAAAATAAATACAAAATATAGGACAAAACACACATCACAACAAAAGACAAGACGAAGAGAGACCTAAGACAACAACATAACATGGCATGGCAGTAACACAACATGAAGAGAGACCTAAGACAACAACATAACATAGCATGGCAGTAACACAACATGAAGAGAGACCTAAGACAACAACATAGCATGGCAGTAACACAACATGAAGAGAGACCTAAGACAACAACATAGCATGGCAGTAACACAACATGAAGAGAGACCTAAGACAACAACATAGCATGGCAGTAACACAACATGAAGAGAGACCTAAGACAACAACATAACATAGCATGGCAGTAACACAACATGAAGAGAGACCTAAGACAACAACATAACATAGCATGGCAGTAACACATGACAACACAGCATGGTAGCAACACAACATGAAGAGAGACCTAAGACAACAACATAACATGGCATGGCAGTAACACAACATGAAGAGAGACCTAAGACAACAACATAACATAGCATGGCAGTAACACATGACAACACAGCATGGTAGCAACACAACATGAAGAGAGACCTAAGACAACAACATAACATAGCATGGCAGTAACACATGACAACACAACATGGCAGTAACACAACATGAAGAGAGACCTAAGACAACAACATAACATAGCATGGCAGTAACACATGACAACACATCATGGTAGCAACACATGACAACACAGCATTGCAGCAGCACATGTCAACACAGCATGGCAGCAACACATGACAACACAGCATAGCAGCAACACATGACAACACAGCATGGCAGCAACACATGACAACACAGCATGGCAGCAACACATGACAATGCAGCATGGTAGCAACACATGACAACACAGCATGGTAGCAACACAACATGAAGAGAGACCTAAGACAACAACATAACATGGCAGCAACACATGGCAGCACATCATGGTAGCAACACAACATGAAGAGAGACCTAAGACAACAACATAACATGGCAGCAACACATGGCAGCACATCATGGTAGCAACACAACATGACAACACAGCATGGCAGCAACACATGACAACACAGCATGGCAGCAACACATGACAACACAGCATGGCAGCAACACAACATGACAACACAGCATGGTAGCAACACATGACAACACAGCATGGTAGCAACACATGACAACACAGCATGGTAGCAACACAACATGACAACAACATGGCAGCAACACAACATGACAACAACATGGCAGCAACACAACATGACAACACAGCATGGTAGCAATACTTTACAACACAGCATGGTAGCAACACATGACAACACAGCATGGTAGCAACACAACATGACAGCAACACAACATGACAACAACATGGCAGCAACACAGCATGGTAGCAACACAACATGACAACACAGCATGGCAGCAACACAACATGACAACAACATGGCAGCAACACAACATGACAACAACATGGCAGCAACACAACATGACAACACAGCATGGCAGCAACACAACATGACAACAACATGGCAGCAACACAACATGGCAGTAACACAACATGGTAGCAGCACAAAACATGGTAGAAACATTATTGGGCACAGACAACAGCACAAGAAGTTAGAGACAACAATACATCACGCAAAGCAGCCACAACCATCAGTAAGAGTCCATGATTGAGTCTTTGAGGGAAGAGATTGAGATAAAACTGTCCAATTTGAGTGTTTGTTGCAGCTCGTTCCAGTTGCTAGCTGCAAGAAACTGAAAAGAGGAGCGACCCAGGGATGTGTGTGCTTTGGGGACCTTTAACAGAATGTGACTGGCAGAACGGGTGTTGTGTGGAGGATGAGGGCTGCAGTAGATATCTCAGATAGGGGTGTGTGAGGCCTCAGAGGGTTTTATAAATAAGTATCAACCAGTGGGTCTTGCGACGGGTATACAGAGATGACACGTTTACAGAGAAGTATAGAGTGCAGTGATGTGTTCTATAGGAAGCATTGGTGGCAAATCCGATTGCCGAATGGTAAAGAACATCTAGCCGCTCGAGAGCACCCTTACCTGCCAATCTATAAATTATGTCTCCGTAATCTAGCTAGGATGGTCATCTGAATCAGGGTTAGTTTGGTAGCAGGGGTTAAAGAGGAGCGATTACGATGGAGGAAACCAAGTCTAGATTTAACTTTAGCCTGCAGCTTTGATATGTGCTGAGAGAAGGACAGTGTACCGTCTAGCCATACTCCCAAGTACTTGTATTAGGTGACTACCTCAATCTCTAAACTCTCAGATGTAGTAATCACACCTGTGGGGAGAGGGGCATTCTTCTTACCAAACCACATGACCGTTGTTTTGGAGGTGTTCAGAACAAGGTTAAGGGCAGAGAAAGCTTGTTGGACACTAAGAAAGCGTTGTGTAGAGCGATTAACACAAAATCCAGGGAGGGGCCAGCTCAGTATAAGACTGTATCATCTGCATATAAATGGATGAGAGAGCTTCCTACCTCCTGAGCTATGTTGTTGATGTAAATTGAGAAGAGCGTGGGGCCTAGGATCTAGCCCTGGGGAACTCCCTTGG
>NW_023493659.1:1139332-1156832 GCF_013265735.2 Oncorhynchus mykiss
ATAGGGTTAGCATGGTGCTAGTGATAGGGTTAGCATGGTGCTAGTGATAGGTTTAGCATGGTGCTAGTGATAGGTTTAGCATGGTGCTAGTGATAGGGTTAGCATGGTGCTAGTGATAGGGTTAGCATGGTGCTAGTGATAGGGTTAGCATGGTGCTAGTGATAGGTTTAGCATGGTGCTAGTGATAGGGTTAGCATGGTGCTAGTGATAGGGTTAGCATGGTGCTAGTGATAGGGTTAGCATGGTGCTAGTGATGGGGTTAGCATGGTGCTAGTGATAGGGTTAGCATGGTGCTAGTGATAGGGTTAGCATGGTGCTAGTGATAGGGTTAGCATGGTGCTAATGATAGGTTTAGCATGGTGCTAGTGGTAGGGTTAGCATGGTGCTAGTGATAGGTTTAGCATGGTGCTAGTGATAATGTTAGCATGGTGCTAGTGGTAGGGTTAGCATGCAGCTAGTGATGGGATTAGCATAGTTCTAACCAACCCTCTCTCTCTCCCTCTCCCTCCCCTCCCCATCTCTCTCTCTCTCTCTTCCCCCTCCCCCCCCTCCCCTCTCTCTCTCTGCAGTTTGTTCCCAGTTCTCTAGGGGTGTCTATGCCATCTTTGGTTTCTATGACAAGAAGAGTGTGAACACCATCACATCTTTCTGTGAGACCCTCCACGTGTCCTTCATCACACCGTCCTTCCCTGCTGATGGACTCAATCAGTTTGTCCTTCAGATGAGACCCGACATCAAGGGACCTCTGGTCAGCTTAGTGGAGTATTACAAGTGGGACAAGTTCGCCTACCTCTATGACAGTGACAGGGGTGAGTCTGCTACCTATACATCTATTCATACAGGGCATTCAGAAAGTATTCAGACCCTTTGACTTTTTACACATTTTGTTATGTCACAGGCTTATTATAAAATGTACTAAATAGTTTTTTCCCCCCATCAAACTATACACAAAACCCCATAATGACAAAGCAAAAACAGGTTTTTAGAAACGTTTCCAAATGTATTACAAATACAAACTGAAATATCAGATGTACATAACTATTCAGACCGTTTATTCAGTATTTTGTTACTATTCAGACCGTTTACTCAGTACTTTGTTACTATTCAGACCGTTTACTCAGTACTTTGTTACTATTCAGACCGGTTACTCAGTACTTTGTTACTATTCAGACCGTTTACTCAGTACTTTGTTACTATTCAGACCGTTTACTCAGTACTTTGTTACTATTCAGACCGTTTACTCAGTACTTTGTTACTATTCAGACCGTTTACTCAGTACTTTGTTACTATTCAGACCGTTTACTCAGTACTTTGTTACTATTCAGACCGTTTACTCAGTACTTTGTTACTATTCAGACCGTTTACTCAGTACTTTGTTACTATTCAGACCGTTTACTCAGTACTTTGTTGAAGAACCTTTGGCAGCCTCGAGTCTCCTTGGGTATGATGCTATATAAGCTTGGCACACCTGTATTTGGGGAGTTACTTCCATTCTTCTCTGCAGATCCTCTCAAGCTCTGTCAGGTTGGATGGGGAGTGTCGCTGCACAGCTATTTTCAGGTCTCTCCAGAGATGTTAGATCGAGTTCTGGGCTCTGGCTGGGCCACTCAAGGACATTCAGAGACTTGTCCCGAAGCCACTCTTGCGTTGTCTTGGCTGTGTGCTTAGGGTTGTTGTCCTGTTGGAAGTTGAACCATCACCCTAGTCTGAGGTCCTGAGCACTCTGGAGCAGGTTTTCATCAAGGATCTCTCTGTACTTGGCTCTGTTCATCTTTCCCTCGATCCTAACTAGTCTCCCAGTCCCTGCCACTGAAAAACATCCCCACAGCAGGATGCTGCCACTGAAAAACATCCCCACAGCAGGATGCTGCCACTGTAGGGATGGTGCGAGGTTTTCTCCAGACGTGACGCTTGGCATTCAGGCCAAAGAGTTCAATCTTGGTTTCATCAGACAAGAGAATCTTGTTTCTCACGGTCTGAGAGTCCTTTATCTGACACAACGGTAGTGGGTAGTAGTAGGGAGCCAGTTCAGGTCTGAGAGTCCTTTATCTGACACAACGGTAGTGGGTAGTAGTATAGAGCCAGTTCAGGACACAACACAACGGTAGTGGGTAGTAGTAGGGAGCCAGTTCAGGACACAACGGTAGTGGATAGTAGTATAGAGCCAGTTCAGGACACAACGGTAGTGGGTAGTAGTAGGGAGCCAGTTCAGGACACAACGGTAGTGGGTAGTAGTAGGGAGCCAGTTCAGGACACAACGATAGTGGGTAGTAGTAGGGAGCCAGTTCAGGACACAACGGTAGTGGGTAGTAGTATAGAGCCAGTTCAGGACACAACGGTAGTGGGTAGTTGTATAGAGCCAGTTCAGGCGGCAAGGGACTTGAACCAATAACCTCTAACCTCTGGGCTGTGTGTGTGTAGTTCTGTCTAACCCCTAACCCCAGTTACCTTTCTATCCTACCATAACCACAGTTACCTTTCAATCCTACCATGACCCCAGTTACCTTTCAATCCTACCATAACCCCAGTTACCTTTCAATCATTACCATAACCCCAGTTACCTTTCTATCCTACCATATCCCCAGTTACCTTTCTATCCTACCATAACCCCAGTTACCTTTTAATCATTACCATAACCCCAGTTACCTTTCTATCCTACCATATCCCCAGTTACCTTTCTATCCTACCATAACCCCAGTTACCTTTCAAACCTACCATGACCCTAACCCATAACCCCAGTTACCTTTATATCCTACCATATCCCCAGTTACCTTTATATCCTACCATATCCCCAGTTACCTTTATATCCTACCATAACCCTAACCCCAGTTACCTTTCTATCCTACCATGACCCTAGCCCCTAACCCCAGTTACCTTTTTCTATCCTACCATAACCCTAACCCCAGTTACCTTTCTATCCTACCATGACCCTAGCCCCTAACCCCAGTTACCTTTATATCCTACCATAACCCTAACCCCAGTTACCTTTCTATCCTACCATGACCCTAACCCCTAACTCCAGTTACCTTTTATCCTACCATGACCCTAACCTCTAGCCCCAGTTACCTTTCTATCCTACCATGACCCTAACCCCAGTTACCTTTCTATCCTACCATGACCCTAACCCCAGTTACCTTTCTATCCTACCATGACCCTAGCCCCTAACCCCAGTTACCTTTCTATCCTACCATGACCCTAGCCCCTAACCCCAGTTACCTTTCTATCCTACCATGACCCTAACCCCAGTTACCTTTCTATCCTACCATGACCCTAGCCCCTAACCCCAGTTACCTTTATATCCTACCATGACCCTAACCCCAGTTACCTTTCTATCCTACCATGACCCTAACCCCAGTTACCTTTCTATCCTACCATGACCCTAACCCCAGTTACATTTCTATCCTACCATGACCCTAACCCCAGTTACCTTTCTAACCTACCATGACCCTAACCCCTAACCCCAGTTACCTGTATATCCTACCATGACCCTAGCCCCTAACCCCAGTTACCTGTATATCCTACCATGACCCTAACCCCAGTTACCTTTCTAACCTACCATGACCCTAGCCCCTAACCCCAGTTACCTTTATATCCTACCATGACCCTAACCCCAGTTACCTTTCTATCTTACCATGACCCTAACCCCAGTTACCTTTCTAACCTACCATGACCCCAGTTACCTTTCTATCCTACCATGACCCTAACCCCAGTTACCTTTCTATCCTACCATGACCCTAACTCCAGTTACCTTTCCATCCTACCATGACCCTAGCCCCAGTTACCTTTCTAACCTGCTGTGTGTCTATATATGTGTATGTGTAGGTCTGTCCACCCTGCAAGTGATCCTGGATACAGCAGCAGAGAGGAAGTGGATTGTAACAGCCATCAACGTAGGCAACCTGAAGGATGAGAGGAAGGACGAGGCGTATCGCTCCATGTTCCAAGACCTGGAGATACGAAAGGAGAGGAGAGTCATTCTGGACTGTGAACAAGACAAGGTTAAAGACATCATGGACCAGGTTGGTCTGTCTGTCTGTCTGTCTGTCTGTCTGTCTGTCTGTCTGTCTGTCTGTGTCTAGATTGTGAACAAGACAAGGTTAAAAGTCTAACAGGCTGACTACACCTCTCGCGTCGGGGGGTGAAGTGACTATGCATAGATAATATACAGCGAGTAGCAGCAGTGTACAAAACAAAGGGCAGGGGGGGTCAATGTAATAGTCTGGTGGTTATTTGATTAATTGTTCAGCAGGCTTATGGCTTGTGGGTAGAAACTGTTAAGGAGCCTTTTGGTCCTAGACTTGGCGCTCCGGTACCGCTTGCCATGCGGTAGCAGAGAAAACAGTCTAGGACTGTTGACTGGAGTCTCTGACAATTTTATGGGCTTTCCTCTGACACCGCCTATTATATAGCTCCTGGATTGCAGGAAGCTTGGCCCCAGTGATGTACTGGGCTGTACGCACTACCCTCTGTAGCGCCTTACGGTCAGATGCCGAGCAGTTTCCATACCAGGCGGTGATGCAACCGGTCAGGGTGCTCTCGATGGTGCAGCTGTAGAACCTTTTGAGGATCTGGATCATGCCAAATCTTTTCAGTCTCCTGGGAGAGATGTTTTGTTGTGCCCTCTTCATGACTGTTTTGGTGTGTTTGGACCATGATAGTTCGTTGGTGATGTGGACACCAAGGAACTTGAAACTCTCAACCCGCTCCACTTCAGCCCCGTTGATGTTAATGGGGGCCTGTTCGGCCTGTCTTTTCCTGTAGTCCACGATCAGCTCCTTTGTCTTGCTCACATTGAGGGAAAGGTTGTTGTCCTGGCACCACACTGCCAGATCTCTGATCTCCTCCCTATAGGCTATGTCATCGTTGTCGGTGATCAGGCACCAAGGAACTTGAAACTCTCAACCCGCTCCACTTCAGCCCCGTTGATGTTAATGGGGGCCTGTTCGGCCTGCCTTTTCCTGTAGTAGGCCAAAAAGGCCAAAAAGATCATCAAGGTCAACAACCACCCGATCCACTGCCTGTTCCTGCGGCTATGGAACCCTGACCTGTTCACCGGACGTGCTACCTGTCCCAGACCTGCTGTTTTCAACTCTCTAGAGACAGCAGGAGCGGTAGAGATACTCTGAATGATCGGCTATGAAAAGCCAACTGATATTTACTCCTGAGGTGATGACTTGCTGCACCCTCGACAACTACTGTGATTATTATTATTTGACCATGCTGGTTATTTATGAACATTTGAACATCTTGGCCATGTTCTGTTATCATCTGCACCCGGCACAGCCAGAAGAGGACTGGCCACCCCTCATAGCCTGGTTCCTCTCTAGGTTTCTTCCTAGGTTCTGGCCTTTCTAGGGAGTTTTTCCTAGCCTCCGTGCTTCTACACCTGCATTGCTTGCTGTTGGGGTTTTAGCCTGGGTTTCTGTACAGCACTTTGTGACATCGGCTGATGTAAGAAGGGCTTTATAAATACATTTGATTGATTGACTACCTGTTCACCCATCCAGAAGACGAGGTCAGTACAGGTGCATCAAAGCTGGGACAGAGAGATTGAAAAACAGTTTCTATCTCAAGGCCATCAGATTATTAAACAGTCACCACTAGCATAGAGAGTCGGCTGCCTACCGACAGACAAGATATCATTGGACACTTTAATAAATGGAACACTTGTCACTATAATAAGGCCACTTTAATAATGTTTACATATCTTGTATTACTTATCTCATATGTATATTCTGTATCCTTCACTATCTATTCTTTATTCGTCAGTTGATTAGCCACTTCCTGTTCACCCCACCACCATCCAGGAGGTGAGGTCAGTATAGGTGCATCAAATCTGGGACTGAGGGACTGAAAAACAGCTTCTATCTCAAGGCCATCAGACTGCTAAACAGCCATCACTAACTCAGAAAGGCTGCTGCCTACATTGAGGCCCAATCACTGGCCAATCAAGGGTTAATTCCACACGGTCAAGGTTAGACTTGCACAGATCGGGAGGACCTCAGGAACGTTCCTGTGGTTGAATTGTGCCACTGTCACCCAAAAGCACCTCAAATTTAGGTCAGGCTTCATTTTGGGCCTTGTGCTAAGACTTTTCTGGATGTCAATATCTTACCCCAAAAACGTCAGAGACAGCTGCTCTTCGCGTATGTGGCTCTTTATATGCCCCCCAACTATAATCTGGAAATATATTACATTCAGACTACACATTGATACATAACATTACCTAGATGGAATTTGCAAGTCTTCCAAAAAGGCAAAAAAAACAGATAAAAATCAGATTTTCTAATATGTACCGGTTCATGAGGGTTGCCTAATCACACATGAAATCTTTGAAAGATGTGCCCTTTTTAACTCTTCGAAACAGCCCCTATGGCTGTCACAGGAAGCTGAAAGTAAACGCATATCCTCATTGGCCTTTTGCAGAATCCTGAGTTTCAAGTCTTTACGTTAAGAACTGACTGATTTACAGAGGGTTGAATGCAGGGTTTTTCACTAACTGTAGGCTGTGATATCCAAACCACTTTTAGGGTGAATTTAAACAATGCCACTTTAATCATGTTTGCATATCTTACATTACTCATATCATATGTTTAGTGGGGAGAACAAGTATTTGATACACTGCCGATTTGCAGGTTTTCCTACTTACAAAGCATGTCTTTGGGTCTATAATTTTCATCATGGGTACACTTCAACTGTGAGAGACGGAATCTAAAACAAAAATCCAGAAAATCACATTGTATGATTTTTAAGTAATTAATTTGCGTTTTATTGCATGACATAAGTATATGATCACCTACCAACCAGTAAGAATTCCAGCTCTCACAGACCTGTTAGTTTTTCTTTAAGAAGCCCTCCTGTTCTCCACTCATTACCTGTATTAACTGCACCTGTTTGAACTGATGTCCTATATTGGGTTCTATTGGGATCCATTGGGTTCTATTGGGATCCATTGGGTTCTATAGGGATCCATTGGGTTCTACAGGGATCCATTGGGTTCTATAGGGATCCATTGGGTTCTATTGTTCTATTGGGATCCATTGGGTTCTATTGAGATCCATTGAGTTCTATTGGGATCCATTGGGTTCTATTGGGATCCATTGGGTTCTATTGGGATCCATTGGGTTCTATTGGGATCCACTGGGTTCTATTGGGATCCATTCAATTATATTGGGATCAATTTAGTTCTCTTGGGATCCATTGAGTTCTATTGAATATTGTCTGTTGACTGTATTAGGTACAGTATAAGGTAAGGGTATTTGTGACATTGTTTTACGATAGAGTATATGGATTGATATTCCTGAATAATCGTTTCTGAAATGGTAAATGTGTGCTTTAATCCATTTCATAGGTAATGTACAAAACGTCTGTGTTTATCCTTTCCTAATATGGTATTGTTTTATATAATATTGTTTTATATAAATTGTTTTATAAGATATTGTTTTATATAATATTGTTTTATATAATATTGTTTTATATAATATTGTTTTACATTATATTGTTTTTTGTGTTCCTGCAGGTCATCACCATTGGCCGACATGTTAAAGGATACCATTACATCATCGCTAACCTGGTATGATACCTGCTACCTCTCATATTTCATATAACTTGTACTGACATCACACATAGCCTGGTCCTAACCTGGTATGATACCTGCTACCTCTCATATTTCATATAACTTGTACTGACATCACACATAGCCTGGTCCTAACCTGGTATGATACCTGCTACCTCTCATATTTCATATAACTTGTACTGACATCACACATAGCCTGGTCCTAACATGGTATGATCCCTGGTACTAACCTGGTATGATACCTGCTACCTCTCATATTTCATATAACTTGTACTGACATCACACATAGCCTGGTCCTAACCTGGTATGATCCCTGGTACTAACCTGGTATGATCCCTGGTACTAACCTGGTATGATCCCTGGTACTAACCTGGTATGATACCTGGTACTAACCTGGTATGATCCCTGATACTAACCTGGTATGATCCCTGGTACTAACCTGGTTTGATCCCTGGTACTAACCTGGTATGATCCCTGGTACTAACCTGGTATGACCCCTGGTACTAACCTGGTTTGATCCCTGGTACTAACCTGGTATGATCCCTGGTACCAACATGGTATGATCCCTGGTACTAACCTGGTATGATACCTGGTACTAACCTGGTATGATCCCTGGTACTAACCTGCTATGACCCCTGGTACTAACCTGGTTTGATCCCTGGTACTAACCTGGTATGATCCCTGGTACTAACCTGGTATGATCCCTGGTACTAACCTGGTATGATCTCTGGTACTAACCTGGTATGATCCCTGGTACTAACCTGGTATGATCCCTGGTAATAACCTGGTATGATACCTAGTACTAACCTGGTATGATCCCTGGTACTAACCTGGTATGATCCCTGGTACTACCCTGGTATGATCCCTGCTACTAACCTGGTATGATACCTGGTACTAGCCTGGTATGATCCCTGGTACTAACCTGGTATGATCCCTGGTACCTCTCATATTACTACATAACTGGTAATGACATCACATATAGCCTGGTACTAACCTGGTATGATCCCTGGTACTAACCTGGTGTGATCCCTGGTACTAACCTGGTATGATCCCTGGTACCAACCTGGTATGATCCCTGGTACTAACCTGGTATGATACCTGGTACTAACCTGATATGATCCCTGGTACTAACCTGGTATGACCCCTGGTACTAACCTGGTTTGATCCCTGGTAATAACCTGGTATGATCCCTGGTACTAACCTGGTATGACCCCTGGTACTAACCTGGTTTGATCCCTGGTACTAACCTGGTATGATCCCTGGTACTAACCTGGTATGATCCCTGGTACTAACCTGGTATGATCTCTGGTACTAACCTGGTATGATCCCTGGTAATAACCTGGTATGATCCCTGGTAATAACCTGGTATGATACCTAGTACTAACCTGGTATGATCCCTGGTACTAACCTGGTATGATCCCTGGTACTACCCTGGTATGATCCCTGCTACTAACCTGGTATGATACCTGGTACTAACCTGGTATGATCCTTGTACTAACCCGGTATGATCCCTGGTACCTCTCATATTACTACATAACTGGTAATGACATCACATATAGCCTGGTACTCACCTGGTGTGATCCCTGGTACTAACCTGGTATGATCCCTGGTACCAACCTGGTATGATCCCTGGTACTAACCTGGTATGATCCCTGGTACTAACCTGGTATTATCCCTGGTACTAACCTGGTATGATCTCTGGTACTAACCTGGTTTATCCCTGGTACTAACCTGGTATGATCCCTGGTACTAACCTGGTATGACCCCTGGTACTAACCTGGTTTGATCCCTGCTACTAACCTGGTATGATCCCTGGTACTAACCTGGTATTATCCCTGGTACTAACCTGGTATGATCTCTGGTACTAACCTGGTATGATCCCTGGTACTAACCTGGTATGATCCCTGGTACTACCCTGGTATGATCCCTGGTACTACCCTGGTATGATCCCTGGTACTAACCTGGTATGATCCCTGGTACTAACCTGGTATGACCCCTGGTATTAACCTGGTTTGATCCCTGGTACTAACCTGGTATGATCCCTGGTACTAACCTGGTATGATCTCTGGTACTAACCTGGTATGATCCCTGGTACTAACCTGGTATGATCCCTGGTACTAACCTGGTATGATACCTGGTACTAACCTGGTATGATCCCTGGTACCAACATGGTTTGATCCCTGGTACTAACCTGGTATGATCCCTGGTACTAACCTGGTATGATCCCTGGTACTAACCTGGTATGATCTCTGGTACTAACCTGGTATGATCCCTGGTACTAACCTGGTATGATCCCTGGTACTAACCTGGTATGATACCTGGTACTAACCTGGTATGATCCCTGGTACCAACATGGTTTGATCCCTGGTACTAACCTGGTATGATCCCTGGTACTAACCTGGTATGATCCCTGGTACTAACCTGGTATGATCTCTGGTACTAACCTGGTATGATCCCTGGTACTAACCTGGTATTATCCCTGGTACTAACCTGGTATGATACCTAGTACTAACCTGGTATGATCCCTGGTACTAACCTGGTATGATCCCTGGTACTACTCTGGTATGATCCCTGGTACTAACCTGGTATGATACCTGGTACTAACCTGGTATGATCCCTGGTACTAACCTGGTATGATCCCTGGTACTAACCTGGTATGATCCCTGGTACCTCTCATAACTGGTAATATGACATCACATATAGCTTGGTACTAACTCAGTGTCTGTGTGTGTGTGTGTGTGTGTGTGTGTGTGTGTGTGTGTGTGTGTCCAGGGCTTCGTTGATGGTGACCTGTCTAAGATCCAGTATGGGGGAGCCAATGTGTCGGGTTTCCAGATTGTTGACTTTGAGGAGCCACTCGTCTCCAAGTTCGACCAGAGATGGGAAGCACTGGAGGAGAAAGAGTACCCTGGTGCTGACAGCAGGATCAGGGTAGTACCCCTAACCTCTAACCCCTAACCCCTACCCTACCCTAACCCTGGTGCTGACAGCAGGATCAGGGTAGTAGCCCTAACCCCTAACCCCTACCCTACCCTAACCCTGGTGCTGACAGCAGGATCAGGGTAGTACCCCTAACCCCTAACCTCTAACCCCTAATCTCTACCCTAACCCTGGTGCTGACAGCAGGATCAGGGTAGTACCACCTCTAATCTCTAACCCTTGACCCCTACCCTAACCCTTGACCCCGACCCTAACCCTGGAGCTGACAGCAGGATCAGAGTACCACCTCTAATATCTAACCCTAACCCATGACCCCTACCCTAACCCTTGACCCCTACCCTAACCCTGGAGCTGACAGCAGGATCAGGGTAGTACCACCTCTAATCTCATACCCTTGACCCCTACCCTAACCCTAACCCCTAACCCCTACCCTAACCCTGGTGCTGACTGAAGGATCAGGCTACGACCTCTAACTAAATTGCAGATACTGAAGTGAGGATTCGTTCAATCAGTCACTTGCATGAACACAGAAATGGGTTATTAGAACAGCATATCAGCACATCTCTCAATAACTCTCCATTTCTCTCTCCCTCTATCTCTCTCTCTCTCTCTCTCCCTCTCTCCACATCTGTCAATATATCGTCATCTCTCGATCTCTTTCTCTCTCCCTCTATCCCTCTATCTCTCTCTGTCTCTCCACATCTCTCAATATCTCTTCATCTCTCCATCTCTCTCTCTCTCTCTCTCTCTCTCTCTCTCTCTATCTCTGAATATCTCTCCATTTCTCTCTCCCGCTATCCCTCTATCTCTCTCTCTCCAGTACACATCAGCTCTGACTTATGATGCGGTCCAGGTTATGACTGAAGCGTTCCGGACACTCACCAAGCAGCGGATCGATTTCAGTCGTCGTGGAAATAACGGGGACTGTCTGGCCAATCCAGCAGTGCCCTGGTCTCAGGGGATGGAGATAGAACGCGCTCTCAAACAGGTTACCATAGAAACAGATTTTAGCGTGTTTTTAGGGTCTTCAATGATCTTGTGTGTTGTGTAGTTTTATATGGATGGGGTAAAATACTGGTTATTTGTGGTGTGTGTGTGTGTGTGTGTGTGTGTGTGTGTGTGTGTGTGTGTGTGTGTGTGTGTGTGTGTGTGTGTGTAGGTGCGTGTGGATGGGCTGACAGGTAATATCCAGTTTGACCAGTATGGTAAAAGAGTCAACTACTCCGTCAACGTGATGGAACTGAAGAACACTGGACCAGTTAAGGTACAGCCAATCAGCATTTACCAGCACACTTACTTCCTTACAATCAGCCAATTAACATTCACCAGCCTATTCACTTCCTTACAATCAGTCAATCAGCATTGTCCGGACCTCTGGCAGTCTCTATGGGGGTGCCACAGGGTTCAATTCTCAGGCCAACTCTCTTCTCTGTATACATCAATGATGTCGCTCTTGCTGCTGGTGATTCTCTGATCCACCTCTACGCAGACGACACCATTCTGTATACTTCTGGCCCTTCTTTGGACACTGTGTTAACTAACCTCCAGACAAGCTTCAATGCCATACAACTCTCCTTCCGTGGCCTCCAACTGCTTTTAAATGCTAGTAAAACTAAATGCATGCTATTCAACCGATTGTTGCCCGAACCCGCCTGCCCGACTAGCATCACTACTCTGGACGGTTCTGACTTAGAATATGTGGACAACTACAAATACCTAGGTGTCTGGTTAGACTGTAAACTCTCCTTCCAGATTCACATTAAGCATCTCCATTCCAAAATTAAATCTAGAATTGGCTTCCTATTCCGCAACAAAGCATCATTCACTCATGCTGCCAAAAATTCCCTCGTAAAACTGACTATCCTACCGATCCTTGACTTCTGCGATGTAATTTATAAAATAGCCTCCAACACTCTACTCAGCAAGTTGGATGCAGTCTATCACAGTGCCATCTGTTTTGTCACCGAAGCCCCATATACCACCCACCACTGCGACCTGTATGCTCAACTATAAGTCTTTGCTAGGTAAAGCTCCGCCTTATCTCAGCTCACTGGTCACAATAACAACATCCACCCGTAGCACGCACTCCAGCAGGTATATCTCACTGGTCATCCCCCAAAGCCAAAACCTACTTTGGCCGCCTTTCCTTCCAGTTCTCTGCTGCCAATGACTGGAACGAATTGCAAAAATGAATTTAAACCAAGAGAAAGTCCTGTTGTAGCGTACCTCTGAATTCCAGAAAAAACTGCTGTATCTAAAGCCTCCTGGAGGTCAACCCGAGTCGGTATCTAAAGCCTCCTGGAGGTCAACCCGAGTCGGTATCTAAAGCCTCCTGGAGGTCAACCCGAGTCGGTATCTAAAGCCTCCTGGAGGTCAACCCGAGTCGCTATCTAAAGCCTCCTGGAGGTCAACCCGAGTCGGTATCTAAAGCCTCCTGGAGGTCAACCCGAGTCGGTATCTAAAGCCTCCTGGAGGTCAACCCGAGTCGCTATCTAAAGCCTCCTGGAAGTCAACAAGAGTCGGTATCTAAAGCCTCTTGGAAGTCAACCCGAGTCGGTATCTAAAGCCTCCTGGATGTCAACCCGAGTCGGTATCTAAAGCCTCTTGGAAGTCAACCCGAGTCGGTATCTAAAGCCTCTTGGAAGTCAACCCGAGTCGGTATCTAAAGCCTCTTGGAAGTCAACCCGAGTCGGTATCTAAAGCCTCCTGGATGTCAACCCGAGTCGGTATCTAAAGCCTCCTGGAAGTCAACCCGAGTCGGTATCTAAAGCCTCTTGGAAGTCAACCCGAGTCGGTATCTAAAGCCTCCTGGAAGTCAACCCGAGTCGGTATCTAAAGCCTCCTGGAAGTCAACCCGAGTCGGTATCTAAAGCCTCTTGGAAGTCAACCCGAGTCGGTATCTAAAGCCTCCTGGAAGTCAACCCGAGTCGGTATCTAAAGCCTCCTGGAAGTCAACCCGAGTCGGTATCTAAAGCCTCCTGGAGGTCAACCCGAGTCGCTATCTAAAGCCTCCTGGAAGTCAACCCGAGTCGGTATCTAAAGCCTCTTGGAAGTCAACCCGAGTCGGTATCTAAAGCCTCCTGGAAGTCAACCCGAGTCCGTATCTAAAGCCTCCTGGAAGTCAACCCGAGTCGGTATCTAAAGCCTCTTGGAAGTCAACCCGAGTCGCTATCTAAAGCCTCCTGGAAGTCAACCCGAGTCGGTATCTAATATGTGTGCAACAAACCTAGAAGAGATAAACGTGAAAGCATCCAGCGGAGATCAGCTTCTCATTAGCTAGCTAACGTTAGCTATATTATAGTTATAAAGCATTATGATTACTGTTTTGAAATAACATATATTTCTTTGATTGTACATATGTCTTAGCAAGCAAGCTCTTTATCAGCAAACTAAGCTTTTTTTAGTCATAATATGTGTGTTTTCAGATTGGCTACTGGAATGAAGTGGACAAGATGGTGGTGACTAAACTAGACATCTTCCCCAACGACACTAATGGGATGGAGAACAAGACTGTTATCGTCACAACTATCCTGGTAACAACGTGGTGAAGGGTGGTGGGTGGTGAAGGGTGGTGGGTGGTGAAGGGTGAAGGGTGGTGGGTGGTGAAGGATGGTGGGTGGTGAAGGGTGAAGGGTGGTGGGTGGTGATGGGTGGTGGGTGGTGAAGGATGGTGGGTGGTGGGTGGTGGTGGTTGGTGATGGGTGGTGGCTGGTGAAGGGTGGTGAAGGATGGTGGGTGGTGGGTGAAGGGTGGTGGCTGGTGGGTGGTGAAGGGTGGTGGGTGGTGAATGGGTGGTAGGTGGTGAAGGGTGGTGGCTGGTGGGTGGTGAAGGGTGGTGGGTGGTGAGGGTGGTGGGTGGTGAGGGTGGTAAAGGGTGGTGGCTGGTGGGTGGTGAAGGGTGGTGAAGGGTGGTGAAGGGTGGTGAAGGATGGTAGGTGGTGGGTGAAGGGTGGTGGCTGGTGGGTGGTGAAGGGTGGTAGGTGGTGAAGGGTGGTGGCTGGTGAAGGGTGGTGGCTGGTGAGTGGGTGGTGGGTGGTGGGTGGTGAAGGGTGGTGGGTGGTGAAGGGTGGTGGCTGGTGGGTGGTGAAGGGTGGTAGGTGGTGAAGGGTGGTGGCTGGTGAAGGGTGGTGGGTGGTGAATGGGTGGTAGGTGGTGAAGGGTGGTGGGTGGTGGGTGGTGAATGGGTGGTAGGTGGTGAAGGGTGGTGGGTGGTGGGTGAAGGGTGGTGGGTGGTGGGTGAAGGGTGGTGAAGGGTGGTGGGTGGTGAAGGGTGGTGGGTGGTGAAGGGTGGTGGGTGGTGTAGGGTGGTGGGTGGTGAAGGGTGGTGGGTGGTGGGTGGTGTAGGGTGGTGGGTGGTGGGTGGTGAAGGGTGGTGGGTGGTGAAGGGTGGTGGGTGGTGTAGGGTGGTGGGTGGTGGGTGGTGTAGGGTGGTGGGTGGTGAAGGGTGGTGGGTGGTGTAGGGTGGTGGGTGGTGAAGGGTGGTGGGTGGTGTAGGGTGGTGGGTGGTGGGTGGTGAAGGGTGGTGGGTGGTGAAGGGTGGTGGGTGGTGGGTGGTGTAGGGTGGTGGGTGGTGTAGGGTGGTGGGTGGTGGGTGGTGTAGGGTGGTGGGTGGTGAAGGGTGGTGGGTGGTGTAGGGTGGTGGGTGGTGAAGGGTGGTGGGTGGTGGGTGGTGTAGGGTGGTGGGTGGTGTAGGGTGGTGGCTGGTGGGTGGTGTAGGGTGGTGGGTGATGAAGGGTGGTGGGTGGTGGGTGGTGAAGGGTGGTGGGTGGTGGGTGGTGAAGGGTGGTGGCTGGTGGGTGGTGGGTGGTGAAGGGTGGTGGGTGGTGTAGGGTGGTGGGTGGTGGGTGGTGTAGGGTGGTGGGTGGTGGGTGGTGGGTGATGAAGGGTGGTGGGTGGTGTAGGGTGGTGGGTGGTGGGTGGTGGGTGGTGGGTGATGAAGGGTGGTGGGTGGTGGGTTGTTGTTCAAATGACAAAAAATATGGTCATCTTTAAAGACATCCTGGTAAAAGTGTGTGTGTGTGTGTGTGTGTGTGTGTGTGTGTGTGTGTGTGTGTGTGTGTGTGTGTGTGTGTGTGTGTGTGTGTGTGTGTGTTTTGCAGGAAGCCCCATACGTGATGCTAAAGAAGAATGCTGAGTTGTTCCTAGACAACGACCGTTACGAAGGCTACTGCGTCGACCTGGCAGCAGAGATCGCTAAGCACTGTGGGATACGCTACCAGCTAAGGATTGTGGGAGATGGAAAGTACGGAGCTCGAGACGCTGAAACCAAGATCTGGAACGGGATGGTTGGAGAGCTGGTGTACGGGGTAAGAACCCTGACCTCTGACCTTTGATCTCTGTTGTTATTATGAAATTAGAACCTGAGGAGACAAGAACTAAGTGTAACTCTCTGCCTCCCCTCTCCCCCTCCTTCCCTCTCCTCATCCCCTCTCCTCCCCTCTCCCCTCTCCCCCTCTCCTCCTCCTCCTCCTCCTTCTCCCCTCTCCTCCTTCTCCCCCTCCTCCCCTCTCCTCCTCCTCCCCTCTCCCCCTCCCCCTCCTCCCCTCTCCTCCCCCCCCCACCTGTAGAAAGCAGACATAGCCGTAGCCCCTCTCACTATCACCCTGGTCCGAGAGGAGGTGATCGACTTCTCCAAGCCATTCATGTCTCTGGGCATCTCCATCATGATCAAGAAGCCCCAGAAGTCTAAACCAGGGGTTTTCTCCTTCCTGGACCCGCTGGCCTATGAGATCTGGATGTGTATAGTGTTTGCCTACATCGGTGTGAGCGTGGTGCTGTTCCTGGTGAGCCGGTTCAGCCCGTATGAATGGCACATGGAGGAGTATGAGGATGGCCAGCTGCCCACCAGCGAGTCCTCTAATGAGTTTGGGATCTTTAACTCTCTGTGGTTCTCTCTAGGAGCCTTTATGCAGCAAGGCTGTGATATCTCCCCAAGGTTGGTGTACTGTTGCTAGGTAACGTGGCTCGCTGTGTTGGCAGCCCCCCTTCCTCCTGGAGCTGGTGTTTATATGCTGACCTCACTTCCTGCTGCTTACGCTAACCCTGACCTCTGACCTCTAGCCGCTAGCTTTAACCCCGACCTCTGGCTTCTAGCTCTAATGCGAACTGATTCTAGCTGCTAGCTCTAATCCTCACTGAATCTAGCTACTAGTTATAATGCTAACTAATTATAGCCATTAGCCCTAAACCTAACTGATTCTAGCTGCTAGCCGTAATGCTAACCGATTCTAGCTGCTACCCCTAATGCTAACTGATTCCACCCATTAGCTCTAGTGCTCACTGATTCTAGCCTCTAGCTCTAATGCTAACTGATTCTAGCTGCTACCCCGAATGCTAACTGATTATAGCCATTAGCTCTAATGCTCACTGATTCTAGCCTCTAGCTCAAATGCTAACTGATTCTAGCTGCTACCCCTAATGCTAACTGATTCTAGCTGCTACCCATAATGCTAACGAATTATAGCCATTAGCTCTAATGCTAACTGTTTCTAGCTACTACACCTAATGCTAACTGATTCTAGCTGCTACCCCTAATACTAACTAATTATAGCCATTAGCTCTAATGCTCACTGATTCTAGCTGCTAGCCCTAATGCTAACTGATTCTAGCTGCTACCCCTAATGCTAACTGATTCTAGCCATTAGCTCTAATGCTCACTGATTCTAGCCTCTAGCTCTAATGCTAACTGATTCTAGCTGCTACCCCGAATGCTAACTAATTATAGCCATTAGCTCTAATACTCACTGATTCTAGCCTCTAGCTCTAATGCTAACTGATTCTAGCTGCTACACCTAATGTTAACTGATTCTAGCTGCTACCCCTAATGCTAACTAATTATAGCCATTAGCTCTAATGCTAACTGTTTCTAGCCTCTACCTCTAATGCTAATGGAATCTAGCTACTACACCTAATGCTAACTGATTCTAGCCATTAGCGCTAATGCTCACTGATTCTAGCCTCTAGCTCTAATGCTAACTGATTCTA